>NC_089750.1:14797552-14825052 GCF_040412425.1 Macrobrachium rosenbergii
ATTCTGTTACCGAGGTAGAGAGAAGTACAGAAAGAGACCACCAAATTTGAGAGAGAGAGAGAGAGAGAGAGAGAGAGAGAGAGAGAGAGGCGGGGGCAACGGCACAACCTGAGAATTCTGTTACCATTATCATTCCACAACCAATTCCATATATTGGTTTTGCATTTCGTGTCAGAATTGGCACAGTAAATATCTTTTTATCGGACATTTACAATCACTCCAGCATCCCCTCTCTGCCCATCTTAGTTTTCTTTTACTTCTCATTCCTGTTTTGCTCTTTATTTTTAGCCCCTTTTTATTCTTGTTTATTGTAGTCATTTATAAGTTCATGCTTTTCTCGTTTCACAAAAACAATATCACTGAGGAAACCATGACCATCATTTTAGTTACGTCTTGTTGCTGTATGAAGTAATAGCTCTCTCTCTCTCTCTCTCTCTCTCTCTCTCTCTCTCTCTCTCTCTCTCTCTCTCTCTCTCTCTCTCTCTCCCTAACTTATTACCTCTTTATCATTTATTTCCCCTACGTTCTCGCAGTCCAAAATTACCCGATAATAACATGCACTAACAAATAGGCTCCAGGTCTTAACCGTGTTATCTCATTTATGTTTTCAGTGAGTGACAATGGCGTCCTCGTTATCTTACCTTCAATACTCTGACTGTCATATTTACAGGCATTGTCGCCATTATTCACTGTAACAAACGCCTAGGTTCTTTCTATAGTTGCCAGAACAAGTATGCCAATCAATGGGTAATGACCCTGTATTACAAAAAGATGGGATTTCTACAAAGTGTTATTTTCAAAATTGTCAGGTGATTTTGAATAAGGAGAGGTAAAGTATGGAAAAAATATGATTTTTGCATTTCTTTATAAGAGAAATATAATGACATCAGTTACTCAGAGTTAGAATGAAAAGACAAACTTTGGACAATAGAAAAAAAGGTTCTTTTAGTAAATGAAAACAGTAGAGATGGTAGGACACGCCGTTGCTTAACTTTGACTGGACTAACGAGACGCCGAACACGGCAACAGAGGCCACTGTCTCAAAGAATATAAAATACAGGGATGTACTAGGCTGCCAGGTGTTACATAACCACCTAAGGGAAGGTCCAAGTCTCTTTTCGCTCAAAAAAACGGTAAAAAGAATGAACAGTTTTTTGGTGGCACACAGGAAAAACTACGAAAATGCAAATATTGGTAAATATTTTCTAACTTCAGTTTCAATAGCAACTATGAAGCCTACTTTTTCTCTCTCATATACAGTAAGTATTACTGCCTTGCAACTATGTGCTAATAATACCAATCACAACCGTATCTTACCTAGGTGTGCTATATTTTTACGACAGTCTTTGGATGTACTGATAAAGGATTCTATGATAGAAGATTTTAAACACTTCACCTACAGGACGCATAATGTCTTGTCATTAATGAGTAAAAAATGTAGTTCCAAAGTTCATTGCAAAAAGTAGTACCTACGTCTAAGAAACACATTCAATAAATGCTTATTTTTCCAGCGGGAATAAGAGCAACGAAATAACAATGTATTATCTGATTCCACAACACGAATCCAAATTTTAGTTTTTCCTCCATAGCAAGTTGATCTACCTTACCCAATATAGACTTTCCCAACTTCTTCCTAACATAGTTACCAACATTTTTACGGTATTCTGTATTAGTGAGACTTTATTTAAAGCCGACAAAATACCTTTACGCTTAAGATCGCATATTCCATATACTGAAATGGAAGTAATATTTTTTACCTCAATTTGCCTAAATGCCCACATCTTTTCGTGCTTCAAGGAAAGCGTATGTATCATAAATAGCCACAACGTGCAGGTGGCTACCGACTACGAACTACTCATACAGTAACCCAAACATACAACTAACCGACCTGTTGACCAAGGGAGTACACCAAAGTGGCATTTCGGCAAATGTTGGGATCAATACAAATGTAACTATCTGGAAACGCCAAAAATTTTGCACATTTTTGTAAAAATTTTTTTAATTATAGGTCCATGAGATGAGACACCTACAGCAATATAACAAATTTTACCATTAATGAACAGTCGTGATGTTTTCTACCTGTTGAGAGAGAGAGAGAGAGAGAGAGAGAGAGAGAGAGAGAGAGAGAGAGAGAGAGAGAGAGAGAGTCAGTCCTAAAAACTATCAAAACATTTAGGACCCCCCAACTATGGTGGATAAAAGGCCCATGGGATGGTACTGCTAATTCCGGCGGTGGTCAGCGGACAGGCTGGACTGAAATAGGCAGTGTCTGGGGAACTGGCTTTGCTGGTTGGGAATCAAAACTCCTGATATTGTTATCTCTTTTGCCCGAACGGGAAATGTTCTGTCATTCGATGCAACCAAACCGGATGATAAAAAATGAGCAATGCTATTTCGGCAGCTCCACTTCCCATTTGGTGCACTTGACGAGAGAGAGAGAGAGAGAGAGAGAGAGAGAGAGAGAGAGAGAGAGAGAGAGAGAGAGAGAGAGAAGGGGACAGGGCATGTAGCCAAATAAACAAACAGTTGGAAAGCCAGGTTGAGAGAGAGGATGTTAGACAAGAAGACGTGCAGGTAGACAGGAAGTACTGTTTCAATAAGAATGAAGAAATGGCCGGTGTTTAACACAAAGAAGTTGCACTACTGGTGGTGAATTATCTTTGAAATGTTTATTTTCAGAGAGTATCTCCCTAGAAATAATATCTCAAAATTTCAGAAGCCAGCCATTTAAAATATTCTGGAGCTCAAAACAATGGTGGCATGAAAACAGGAACCTGAACTAAGTAGGAGTGTAAGACAAGGTTAAGAAGGTATGGTCTTGTATAAGGGAATGAGCGAAGGCAGAGTCTGGAAAAGGGTAAATCTATTCGATTTCATAGTGAAAAAAGAATCGGGAGACCAAGAAATTCCTAATTTTATGGAAATGAAGACAGGAACACACTGGCAGGGTATTATTACCCAAGGAGGAAAGAGGTGACCAGAACATACCTTTGAGGTAAACTTGCTGCTGGTCGAGCATTTGTGGAGATACGGAGTGTTTATTGAACAGTGGAATCATTTTTTTGTATTGAAAAAGTTACTTTGTTTTTCTATGAAGGTATTCTTTTCCAGGATGGGTCTTTTAGTAAGAAAAAACGCGGATACAGAGAGAGAGAGAGAGAGAGAGAGAGAGAGAGAGAGAGAGAGAGAGAGAGAGAGAGAGAGAGAGCACATTTATGAAATATAAAGATGCACAGCACTCCGAATTTCCTGTGCATGACATGAAATAGGGAACGATTAAAGGCGAATGGTGAGCCCACGCAAACTTCCTTGCAAGGGGGTCTCGAATACCATCAAGAGCTGTCCTCTCTCTCTCTCTCTCTCTCTCTCTCTCTCTCTCTCTCTCTCTCTCTCTCTCTCTTTCCCCTGGAAAGTATCATCTTTTATTGACAGCAGCCTAGATAAAAAAAAATAAGAGAGAAATAAATCCTAGAAAGAACATTCGAAAATGGGCGATAAAAATGGAGAACCAAAGACAACACTTACTATACAATAGATTGGAAAACAATTTCAGGCCCGCGGATTCGAGCCCTGTTTTCACCATCGACTACAGTTATAGAAATACCATACCCATAGACCTTGCGATTCCTTCAACACAGCAAACACTAACATAAAATAATATTCATGTGCCCATAAGCACCTGATAGAGAGAGAGAGAGAGAGAGAGAGAGAGAGAGAGAGAGAGAGAGAGAGAGAGAGAGAGAGAGAGTTTTTCACTATATTTATGTACATATATATGTATAAATAAATAAATAAATATGTATTTTTATATATATATATATATATATATATATATATATATATATATATATATATATATATATATATATATATATATATATATATATATATATATAAATAAAGAGAAACAGTTGGAGATCAAGAATAAAACACTTGAAAACGAATGTAAGGTATACAAAAGAAAGAAAGTGGCAGCACGGAGAGGCCCGTCCAGTACTAGTGTATAGAGAAAGCTGAGGAAAAGGAAGCCCCTTGATTACTTTCCAATGGAGAAGTGTGGGAAGACAAAAGTTGTGAGTCTTCCGCCGTTCCAGCAAAACCCGTTTCTAATCCCATGCAAATTTTACAACTCACCTGTCAATACTGGAAGTCATCGCGCTCCTGGAACGCATTCCCTTTGGCTTCCTATTTCTATCTTCAGCTCCTTTTCACACGCTCATGTGGGCGTGTATAATATATATACACACATATATATATGTATATATGTGTGTATATTTTTTTCGTAAAATTTGTTTGCATTGTTTTTTGTGAATGAAAATGAAAAAATAACTGAAATAAGGTAAGGCAGAATGTGTATACACACATACATATATATATATATATATATATATATATATATATATATATATATATATATATATATATATATATATATATATATATGTATAATTTTATTAAGAAAAAAAAAAAGTCACCTGAACCAGCAGCTGGGCACCAAAAATAAGAGAACCCATAAATATTATGGCAAAGCTGTTAAAAAAAATATTGTTTTCAACCCTTAATTATAAAGTAAGCAGTCAGTCTTTTTATATATTTACTGACAAATTTTTTCTGCAAGGCATAAGATGCATACGATATTTTTCTTTCTTTGTTTAAAGTGCGTTTTCCTACAAATAAGATTTGTGAATTTTCTCTCAAGGATCCTTAAAACAACCTATTAACCCCATGCTTCTCTACTTCTGGCGATTAGATCCACAATAATAATCGGAAATCTGTATAACACTGTCTCTAACCTTTGCATATATACCCGGAATTTCTAATGACCATAGCTTTTAGAATTAGCCAGAATTCCACAATTTCTCGTGATATCCCTGCTAAAGCAGACATCAGTTCTGCAATTAAGCTCAAAAAAAAGGTTTCTTCCTCTTTTGATCATAATCTTCCTTGGCCTTGATGAATTCCCAATGGTACGGCCAATTATTCCTTAAATTATTTAATTAATCACCAGAGCTTTGGAAACTTGTGACTCTCTTTCCAGGCGAAGTAATCTAATTTAGCAATGTTTAATTGTGCCAGTCTCCGCACTTTTATATATATATATATATATATATATATATATATATATATATATATATATATATATATATATATATATATATATATATATATATATATATATATATATATATATATATATATATATATATATATTCTGGCTTTTGTTAGTTTATTAGCGACATAAAACTCTCGATAAATACACTGCATAGTCTACGTACATTAGGAGTCTCAAAGAGATTGCCAAATTGTAATTATTATTATTATTATTATTATTATTATTATTATTATTATTATTAGAAAGGAAAAAGAACCCTGAACGTACAAAAACTCTATAAAAACCAACCTCCCTTTGAAAGAAAAACATTCTCCTAAAATGACTCGGCAGACTGAGCAGGCCACTAAACTGAACAGCTGTACGCTGACTACAATCCTCTCCCTTTAACCCAAGCGAGGCTCCAAATCAAGCTAATAAACCCCTTACCTACACAATCGAACCGTGTCCATCAAATTCCCTGAGACGAAGAACATACGGAGCAATTAAATTCCAAATGGACTGAACCCCTCCAGCGTGTTTAGGCAATACCGCACAGCAATACCCATAACAAAAGTACATGAACCGGAAGCCAAGTCTATTAAGTTGTTCTTTAGCCTCCCTGAAGCAGAGTCACAAGTAAATAACTTGTCAAGGTAAACACACTGCGAAAATAAACGTTGCCTGAATAAAGACGTTTAGGATAAGTTCAAGAGGCTTGTAAAGATACAAATAACTCTCTCTCTCTCTCTCTCTCTCTCTCTCTCTCTCTCTCTCTCTCTCTCTCTCTCTCTCTCTCCGTCTTTACAGGGTTACACTCAAACACAATTATTATCATTCGCAGATCTGCAAACCGCAATTATTCACACGCACAGAAACGCGCACGCCAAACGCAACCTTGGGGCGAGTCTCCACAGAGAGATCGCACGCGAACGCGCGCACAGACACAGACACACCACTCTCTCCCACAAATGCTTTGGGATGCATAGACCTAGATTAAAAGCAAGCACCCAAGCGTGCCTCTGCATCATATCAAGGTAAGCGTAAACTATAACGATATATCATGTGCAACAAACGTGCGCTAATGCAATGCTGAAGGAGGGGAGGGGGAGGGAGGAGGTAGCTCCAGAATGGCGATGGTCATCGAATTATTATTGTGTGGTAAATACAAAATCATAATAGTCGGCGGACTATTTATTTCGACAAGCAGACGACGCGCCATTTTGACAAACGTTTCGCTCCATTTTGGGGGCGATTGTCTTTTTTTTTTTTTGTTATTGCAAAGTTATAGCCCTTTTTTTTTTTACTGAAAAATTCAGGCATACTTTCCACGGGAACGTTAATTTTTTTTTTTTTTTTTTTTTTTTTTTGGTCACGGCAGTGTTCAAGTTGTTTTTTTCACGACAAAGTTTAAGTCCCTTTAATGCAAAAAATTAAAAGCATTTTCACTCCAAAATTTAAGCTACATAGTTCAGTGTTTTTAAGTACACAGTAACAAGTCCTTTTTTTTATTACAAGGTTCAAAATTATTTATGTTGTCCTCTAAACTCACTGGCAATTTCGGAATGCTTCCCATAAAGCTTTATAAGGCTGGTTGGTTGTTTTACATTAAGGTGGCCTCAGGTCTTTACGGGCCCTTGATACGAGGCCTGGTGTGGATCTCTAGGTTCAGCCCAACCAACAGAGACGCAATTCTCGCAAACATATCCAGTGTCTGCTCCCAGTCAGCCAACACCAAAAATACCAACTTTCCTTTTTTTTCCGGGTTAGATATGAAAACATTAGCATTAACACATTAATATCAGTCAAACGGCTCTAAATGCGTTTTACAATTTATGAGCTGCACGTCATTTAGCAATTATTTGTCTCGTGAAATGTATTCGCTTCCAGGTATTAAATGTACGAATCTCTCTCTCCCGTCATTTCATCCTAAAATAATATCCCCCTTCCCTTTTCGGGGGTGGGCCAGGGGAGGGGAGGGGGGTTGGGTGAGCGAGAAAATAAAGGGTGTGTTTAGTAGAGGGAAATGAAACAAACTATATTTTTTCATTATATTTTTTACAAATAATTTCTTAGATCAGAAGTAATGGTGGTTAGTTTCTTATTATTTTTCACCATTTTTACTAATACCTAAGTATAATTTATCTTTCGTATTAAAACAAAATGAAGTTTTCTGATGAAATAAGTCGGCCGCTTTAATCGAACAATGAAGTTTACAGGGTTACAGTTGTAAAATAAAAACGGAATCCACCTTTGCGTACCAGCAATTTTTTCATCAAGTACAAAACTATAATTTTTCTGATAAAATAAGTTTGTCACTTTATTCCAATAATGATAATTACAGATGCAAAAAATAGTAATCTTCAGTATTAACCACTATTTAAAACAAATAACTACAGGTGAAACCTGTAACCCATAACTACCTTCTGAACCGTCGAAAAAAATCACCGTATGCCGGCCATAAAGAAAAAAAAATCATTAAAAGTCTACCTGTAGTCATATAAATACTAAAACTTTTAAAAATAACAGTTAGGAAAAACCTTTTATCAAAGGTTATCGAAAGAGATGGAAAATTCTTCACCATAAGACGGCTCCCTACAAAGAGAGAGAGAGAGAGAGAGAGAGAGAGAGAGAGAGAGAGAGAGAGAGAGAGAGAGAGAGAGAGAGACTTCAGTATATCAGTTACTATGGAGTTAAAACATCCGTATTGTTGTTATGTAAGTTAAAACATCCGAATTGAGACCCTACAAAAAAACAAAAAAAAAAAAAGTCCAGCATTCCCGGCTATATAGCGTCTCGCTGCTGCTAAGTAGAAATATGGAGAGAACGAACAGTGCAGTGCAGTGCCTTTAAAGAACTTTTCACTATTTTACTCCAATTCCAGCTTTTGTTGAAAACGTTTGCCAGGCCTTTTAGACGGCTTGAGCCAATTGGCAGGAAATAGTCAGCATGTGAGAAATAAAGTGGTTGGTTCTATAAGGGAAAAAAAGAAGAAGATATATTCATATACCAAACTGGTAGACATGTGTGACTGTATGTATGTATGTGTATATATATTGTGTGTATGTGAGCGTTAACAATATATAAATATATATTATATATATTATATACACACATATGCATATACATACTTACATGCATACATACATATACGTACATGCGCTCACAAAAAGTCCATGCATTCTTGTCTACCAGTTAGGCACATGAATACATCTCATTTTTTCCTTATAGAACCATCCACTTTATTTCTCACATGCTGACTACTTCCTGCCAATTGGCTCAAGCCGTCTAAAAGGCCTGGAAAACGTTTTCAACAAAAGCTGGAATTGGAGTAAAATAGTGAAAAGTTCTTAAAGGCACTGCACTGCACTGTTCGTTCTCTCCATATTTCTACTTACATATATATACATATATATATACACATACATATATATATATATAATACACACACATACACACACACACACATATATATATATATATATATATATATATATATATATATATATATATATATATATATATATATATATATATATATATATATATATATATATATTCTCTCCCACATCGGCTGATTAATAAACAATGTTCCCCAATTTCACAAAATTCATGACATCATTAGGAACCGCCTGCGGAAGATGGGAATTAGGGAGACGAACAAATGGGACAGGAGATGGTTATCCTTGAGCCTGGAAGTGAGGGATTAGGGAGGAGAAGGCTGAAGGAAGCTGACGGAATTCGAGTTGAAATCTTGATTAGGATGATTAGGTGATTAGCCTGTTTAATCCGTTGATGCGCGTCGCTCAGCTTTATGCTTGGTGCGCATGCTCGCGTTCTCTTTATAGTATTCACATAGAAACACACTACACACACACACATATATTTATATATTGTATATGTATATAAATTCCACATAATCTCCGGAAAATAATCTTTTATTGCGACATAGTTGATCGTTTCTTTCATAAAAGTGAGGATAATAAAAAAAAATTGCAAGAGGAGGAATTCGCCAACTATCAAAGAAAAAAAAGCGAATCCGCCAATGAAGGAATGAATTCACAAATCACACCAAATGCTCCTCTATCGCAGTTAACCGTTGGCAATATATTTTCATTTCCTTTACCACGCTTTACCTCTCAAAAGCCCAATTCTGAGACTCTGAACAATCGTTCTCCGTAAACGAGGTCTTCCGTCACCTAATGAACATCTGAATGAGAACGCTAACACAAATCAAAGAGACCGAAATGAGATTTCCTCACAGAATCATCCTCCTCTTTATCCTCGCTTGTTCCTTCTAATGCTGACCTCCTCCTCCAACGTTCCCCTCCCTCCCTCTCCCCCCTCTCCTTCCTAATACAGTCGCTCATTCCACACACACACACACACACACACACACACACACACACACACACACACACACACCCAGCCTTCCATTCGGAATCCCTTCTTCTCCCATATACACAGACACAGGAACTGCTCCCCCCCTTCAGAAAAAAAAAAATCTATTCTCCCATCACGTCGGCCCCCAAGCAGTCACTACTTCCCCTCTGACAAGACTCCCTTAGCCCCACCCCTCCCAAAATCCCCGGCCCCACCCCACTCCCAAAATGTATCCGTCCTTCTGCGGAGTCTAAACTCTCCCGCTTGCTCTTATCAACTTTGGCCTGTTACCAAGGGACGCAGAGCTCAGGCACAGGCATCCTTCCTCCCCTCCTTATGCCTCTCCTCCCTCCCCCTCTTACTCCTAAAACCCAAGGTGTTCCTTCTTGCTCCTGAAGCCCCTCATATCAGCCCCCATACCCCAATTCCAGCCGCTCATTCTTAACTACTTCAGCTGCGCGTGACTCTCGGATATCTTTACTGAAATGCAGGCACTCCGAGACGCTACCTTCTCTGCGAAGGGGATTCAATACTGTATCTTGCAAGTAACTGAATGGTTTGGTATTATGAACTGACGGAGCAACCAAGCATCAAAGACGATCTTGCCATTACCGTGCATGTTCACCACAAATCTTCGAAACAGATTTTATATCAGTTATTAATTTTGTTTCGGAGCATTTGCTTCCATCACCGTGTTCACAATTTGGTATAGAAGCTCTAATGTCGTCTTAAATGTAATTACTGACTATAGAGGTTTCTAAGAGTTCACAGACAACTTTGACACGCAAACTTACTATACGTTAGTCAATCGAAAGCGTCAGAAATGGAGTGTGTGTCTAAATTTAATTAATGAGAGTTCACACATAATCTTGCTATCGCTCTATATACATATAAAAATAACACGCATGTCTGTGTGTGTGTGTATATATATATATATATATATATATATATATATATATATATATATATATATATATATATATATATACATACTGTGTGTATATATATATATATATATATATATATATATATATATATATATATATATATATATATATATATATATATATATATATAATGTATATGTGTATATATATACAGAGAGAGAGAGAGAGAGAGAGAGAGAGAGAGAGAGAGAGAGAGAGAGAGAGAGAGAGAGAGAGAGAGAGTCCTGGACTTCGTTGTCTCACCTAGAACTTCAGGAGGTAAACTTGGAAATTACAAGTCCGGAAGTTTCGGCTGGTGAAGCAGGCCTTTGTGTAGAAAATGAACGATTATGATCAAAGTTAGGGCAGAGGGCCCCACGATTGAATGCTACCCCACAAACATTGAGTTACTTTATGACACCCTTAGCTGATGATGTTTCTCTCTCTCTCTCTCTCTCTCTCTCTCTCTCTCTCTCTCTCTCTCTCTCTCTCTCTCATTATAACGCCTTTCCTTCCTCCTGATCTCGAATTCTTGACACGAGGCAATTATCTTTTCATTTTCGACATCATTCTGCTCTCTCTCTCTCTCTCTCTCTCTCTCTCTCTGCCTGCGCAGCCTTCTCTGTCAAGTTACTCGTCCTTTTTTAATCAGCATCATTTATTCATTCTCAGTATCTTTTATGTATGTCTACCTGATTCACTATGATTATTACAACTGACATATTTCCTTAAAATCCCCGTCCAATTTATATATATTTTTTTTTGCAAAGATTCAGTTGTATCATTCCCGTCCCCGCTTCCCATTCAGAGATTCTTACGTACTGGGAATCAAACAAAGTCAATCCTGTGGTGGAAACGCATCCTTTTCTCTAAAGAGAATTACAGAATGTTTTAGATCAGTAACCACTTCAGTTTGGTTAGGGTATTACGGATTATACTAAGGCAGTGCTTGCTCGTATAACGTGGTTTTATTATCAACGTCATCATCTGCAACGTTCATATTAATTTACCTTACACTCTTTCTCCCCCTCTCGTCGTCTTTTCTTCTTGTAGAAGTCCTTTGCATCGCTGAAATCGATTTCTTAGGACGTCCATCTCCCATAGAAAGCCTCCCTTCTTCTCCCCTGCCTATCTAACTTCTTCCGTCCCTCCCCCTCCCCCTCCCTTCCTCTATGCCTCCAGTACCCACCTACCACTCCCTACCAAACAGTGGGGCTGTTGTAACTGCCCTCCAAGATACTCTCCATCAAGAATGTGTTCTGTTTATGACAACGTTATCCCGAGGTAGAACATAGTTTTAGAATAAAAAAAAAAGTTCCATTCATCCCAAGTAAAGCCAGGAATATTTTTTTATTTTCTCTGGGTTTTTTAGTTATTAAGAAAAAGTTCTTAAATAGTATGAAAAAAAAAAAATACTTTCATCATCAGTGGTATCACAACTGATTTTTGCTTCTGTTTTCTTATTCGTTTCAGCAATACAAGGAATAAATACCAAAAGACTACAATAATAAAGAGAACAGACTCCCAAGTAAAATCACGACTGATCTGGACTTGTTTTCTTAGATTCTCTGAAGTAACTAAGTGAAAATATCTTGATAATAGAAAGATATAAATTCGTCGGAAGTCAAGTCACAAATGGCATCGTTTCTTTTATATGATTCGTTTTCTTTTCAAGTTATCTAAATAGAGCCTATTTTAAGACATACGTTAGCAACCCCGCCCCCCTCACAAACCAAAATGAGCTTTTACACTTATAAAGCACATTTTTCCACAGTAGAATTACGACTGATAGTTATGAAAACCGGTAGAGTTACAAATTATATTTGTTTTTTAATAACCTTTTTAAGTTACCCGAAGAAAAATCGTTTAAAGGTAAAAATAAAATATAATTTCTCACCCTGAGTAAAAAAAAAAAAATGTTAACAATTTAGTGTTATCCACAGAAAAAAAGGACTCCCTTTAAAATAAAACCAAGCTCCTCCCCGTGAATTCACATCGGATTTTTATTTATTTATTTTTTCTGTGTTCTCACGTTTTCTAAACACCATTAAAAGGTCCGTAATTACAAGGTGAGGGAAGGAATTACGAGGAGGCATGATGGTTCTTAATTAATAGCCAGGACCGAATCGACCAGCAGCAAAGGGTGAAATATGATTCCCAGATATTTGGGAGTTCAGAATCTTTTTCTCTCGGCCTTGTAATTTTTGAAGGGGTTTGCAGACTTCGGACTTATTTGGGGATGTCAGGAGTGACGTCTTAAGGCTTATCCTAGACAATTACTTTTTTTTTTTTTCAACACGAAACTTTGATCAATCGATAAATTATGGGGGAAAAAAATCTGCAAATATGTAAAGAGAATCGGTATGCATATGAACGAAAGTGTGCCCCTTGTTGATTTGGGTAGTCAGTTATATAACTGGCATTTCGCTGACGATGGCTGGTCGCAAGGAAGTTGCAGTACGGTATATGTTAACCTCCCCATCCCAAAAATACTTGTAGAATACCTCAAGGTGACAGCTATATAGTCGCACACTTTGCAGGTAAAGGCATACAGCGCCCCCACTCTCTCTCTCTTTATATATATCGATTATGAAGATTGATGATATATATATATATATATATATATATATATATAATCATCCAGTCTTTATAATCAATGCTGCTTCTTCATCATGCAATATTAAAATATATTATATTATATATATATATATATATATATATATATATATATATATATATATATGTATATGTATGTGTGTGTGTGTTTGTGTGCGCACGTGTGTTCGTGCTTGTACAGTAGTTATATACTTATGCACTAGCTATGGTTTTCTGTATTGTTTTTTAATAACAATGTGGTAATTACTTATGGTTAACCGCCGCCCGCTCCCCGCCGCCCCCCCCACAATAAAAGACCTGAAACGCGTGTCCTTTATCCGTTATCGGTGAAACTTTTTTCCCCAGAACATACACGAAAAAACTTTGCATTACCGATTACTTTTTACCGAAAACGTCCCTGCAAGAGAAGGCTTCACTGCGATAACGACAGCATTGGATCTCTGTGTCTCATAAGATGGAGCTACAAAATAAATAATGCATGGCAGCCCCATACCTGAGGCAGCCTCGAGACAGGATCATGAATCAAGGCACATTTATACCTTCGAGAACCATAAGTCGCAGACCTACATTAGTTTAAGACTCCATTCTGAGTTAAACCTTCATTGCCAGAAAAATTAGGAATGTTACGAGTCACTGCAACATAAATCTCCATAAACGAATTTAATATAGCCAGGTGTTCCATGTCACTCAGAGAGGCCCTCCCCTCTAAAACTTTTCCATCGGCTTCTTTTTGCGTCTCTCCAAATTCAACATCTCGCTGATGTTTTTATTTTCTTTTTTTAATCCTTTTATTTTTTTTCTGCAATCTCACTTTCAATTTCCACCGCCAGTTCCTCCCGCCCTCCCATCCAGCGCTCCTTCCTCCGTCGTAAACTCTTCCATCTTCTTCACTTTTCTTCTCCCTCCGGAGGTTAACGACAACTTTTGAACTCTCCTTTGACTGCAAGTGAAGTATCTACTCAATCCTCTTCTGTCTCCTTTGTTTTATTTTTGGATCTCTCTCTCTCTCTCTCTCTCTCTCTCTCTCTCTCTCTCTCTCTCTCTACAGTTAATCTTCTGCATGCTTTTATTTTTTAATTTTTGAATCTGAGTATGTAATTGCTTAATACTTTTCTATATTTTTAAAAATTTTGCTTGCTTAATACTTTTAAATATTTTTTAAAATTTTACTTGCTTAATACTTTTCTATATTTTTTAAAATTTTACTTTTGGATGTTATGCACCTACTTAACACTGTTATGTTTCTTCTTTACAATCTCTCTCTCTTTCTCTCCCTCTCTCTCTCTCTCTCTGTCACCTCCTTGCCGTCTTCCGCAACTGCATTTAGCAAAACTTATACTTTCATCCGTAATCTTGCGTTCCCATTCAATACTGCTCAAGGTATTTCGTCTATTTTTAGATGTATATATTCACCATCAGACCTTCGTTGTCTTTTCCCCCATTTCCTCTGCTTCCATCTTCGTCAACCTGTCTGCATCCCTTTCTTAACACACCTCATCTTTACTCAACGCCCTGTACAGTAATCTCCTTGCCTTGCATTCTCTATCATCCCCCTCTCCACCTCTTCTCTACCCGGCAAGGTCTCTCTCTCTCTCTCTCTCTCTCTCTCTCTCTCTCTCTCTCTCTCTCTCTCTCTCTTAGCATCTCCTCCCCTTTCTTTCGCCGCCTTTTTCTCTCCCATATTCTTTTCCCAAGAGATGAGAAAGGCGGCGGGATCGATGCCCAAGTTTTAAATGAAGATTCGCATCGGAAATCACTATCAATATTCAATGCGTTATTTTTGTCGAAGCAAAGAATGCGTTTGTACAAAGAGATTCATAACGAGCGTCAACGCATATGATCATTACATTCGCTGGGTAACACCGCCGGAGACACTGAAGCCGAGATGTCGAGGAGGCGCGCAAGAAATATGGGAAGCACCGTAATCGAGTAATTCTAAATATATACATAAGAAGGTAAACATGGCGAAGGAAATATCAACGGAAGGTACGGCTTATCCTTAATTACGGCGAGGACAAAGAGCAGAAGAGCACAAAAAACAAAACGAAGGAAGGAAGAGGGTCACTTTATACATCCAACACTTTTTTTTTCTTTTTAGCCTCATGGATGATCATTACGTGGAATTGGTCGTAAACTCCTCGACTCACAAAGTACTGTAGACTTACTATGAAGGACAATGAGGCATTGTCGTTGTTATTACAGTGAATGTGTCACAGTTCAAGATCTTCGTGAATAACTGCTCCAAATGAGATTTCTATTCAAGCAAATTTTACAATTGTTTGTTTTCATCGCTAATGAAGAAGCATATCAGGTTTGTATCAGAATGTTTTTTACCACTATTGCGAAAGATCCCAAGGAACTGGATACTGTTACAGCGCACGATGCCTTCAAGAAAGATGTTTGGACCTCTATTTTCGCAGAAGACCCGTTCATAAGCACTTGTTTGGACCCTGTAGCTTTAAAAATTTGTTTATAATTAGTGGTTTTACTATAGTTGTAACACGCAGTTTTCATAACAGTTATTTTGACCAATACTGAAAGATACATCCCTTCAGTTGCATCTGTTTTGACTCCTATAGCTGAAAAAGATCCCTTTTTCATCATTTACTGTGACCACTGCTACTATCCAAGATCACTTTAGAAGCGGTTGCTCGGAACACCGATCTGTACAATTCATAGCTAATGACTTTACTCCGAATGCCTTGTATGGTCACATTGTTCTTTAATATTGGTTACTTTAACCAAAACTGCTTATGCAAGAGCGATCACAGAAATAGATGTTTTGAACATTAATAAAAACGATTCCATTATAGTAGGTAGTTTCGAATACTCTGCAAATACAACATCCCCTTAGAATTAAGTTCTGACCACTATTGCTGTACAATTTTTGACATTGTCTTAGCATAATTTACATCTTCTTAGCATTTGCTGTGACCAGTATTGCTATACACCATATTATAATTTGTTTTTAATACTGTGGCTATAAAGTACGTCCTTAGCATTTTTACTGACTACTACATCTCTCTCTCTCTAAAAAAAAAAAAAAAATACTTTGAGCCCCACTGCTTCTTATCAGATTCATTCGACTTATCTGTTATTTCTTCCGTGTAGTCTGAAACAAGGGGATTTTTTTCGTCTGCGTGTTCAAATATAAAACTCCCTATTATAAGCAGAAAAAATGTCTCGGGTAAGGGGATGTTGCGAGGATATGAGAAACGGTCAATTTAAATGTGAAATACCCAATAAGATACGAAACTTTTTATATTTCCATAGAACTATACCTCAGTAGAAGTCAAATGGAAAAACGGAAGTAAAATCCGAAAGTTTTCCCTTTCATTTGCAAGGAATCGAGGTCAACTAGGATCAAAAACAAAAGGATAAATGGATACAAAAGAAAATAAAAGAATTTTCAGGTCTGCCATTGTTTCGCGCAGAACAATGCAAGCACAGAATAAAAAGTGGAGCCGCTTACAAAAAGAGGAAAGAATAAATATTTTCATCAAATAAGAAGGAATATAATAAGAATTCTATCTCCTCTGACGACGGATATGCTAGTGCGTAAAGATTTCAGATAATAATAATAATAATAATAATAATAATAATAATAATAATAATAATAATAATAATAATTTCCTACCATCAGGAAAGGCTGTTATCGCCAACGTATTTTGGAAAAAGTATTATAAATTATACTTTTGGAAGAGCATAGGTTAATCCCTTTTCTTTTTCTCACCTATTAATACTATTAGATCCAAATTTAATTATATAGTCATTAGGCAAGATTACCGAGTATTCTTATACATATTCTGGTATAAATTCAAAGAAATAATAATTTGAAGCCCTTTAATTGACAAATGAGCGAATATCTTTTACATTAAGGCATTAAGATGGTGTACTATGGAAGATAACCGGAAACCAAGAGAGGATGAATATGTAATGGGAAACCTTCAGTTATTCGCCTGGTTGGCTTCTGTTCTCGCATTTAAAACCTTCTTTTATTAGCAGTATATAAGTCTTGAATGGATCGAAGGATGTTCGAAGCACCTCTGAACCAAGAAACCGATGACATCATATAAAGAAAATATTGGCTGCACTGACAAATGGCAAATGGTTTTAGATAGACTAGTAAAAAGTGCTGTCAGACAAAACAAGTAAAAAATGCGCCTAAGTTTCTTCAGCGCAATCGAGTTTTCTGTATATCGTATAATCAAGGCCACCGAAAATGGGTCTATCTTTCGGTGGTCTCAGTATGATGCGGTATGAACCGCAGCCCAGTGGTGGTCTGTCCTATATCGTTGCCAGATGCACGATCATAGCTAACTTTAACCTTCAATAAAATAAAAACTACTGAGGCTATAAGGCCTGCAATTTGGTATGAATGGTGATTAGAGGGTTAATGGTCAACATACCAATTTGCAGCCCTCCAGCCTCTGCAGTTTTAAGATCTGAGAGGTGGACAGAAAAAGTGCGGACGGACAGACAAAGCCGGCACAATAGTTTTCTTTTACAGAAAACTAAAACTGTCTATTTAGACAAGGCTGAGATACTTGCAGTTGTGAACAGTATAAAGAATGAATAGTAAGGAACACCATTCATTCAAGCCACAGATGAGTACTGAAGAAAATACCTTCAATAAGGACACCAGCATTAATGAAATAACGTTCGTCGTGTGGTAATTCCCTGTGTCTAAATAAAATAAGTAATTTCACCTGTAATGATGCACTGTATGGGCAGTGATCAATCCATGTGCCTGATACATAACAAAGACAATAATACAAACTAATCATTCACCTTAGGTTTTAACCCATAGCGTTTTTAAAAATCATAAATGGGTTTGCTGCAGATTCTTATATGCCTGTTTCAATAATCAGTTAAGAACATAAATACTGTATTTCAAATTACATATTTCCCGACATACTACGGAAACATGGAAACCCTGTAGTACTGTTTATTCTTATTTATTTGTTGTTATCATCAATACATTCTCTCTCTCTCTCTGTAGTACTGTTTATTCTTATTTATTTGTTGTTGTTATCAATACATTCTCTCTCATTCTGTAGTACTGTTTATTCCTATTTATTTGTTGTTGTTATCAATACATTCTCTCTCTCTCTCTCTCTCTCTCTCTCTCTCTCTCTCTCTCTCTCTCTCTCTCTCTCTCTCTGTAGTACTGTTTATTCTTATTTTTATTTAGTACTGTTTATTCCTATTTATTTGTTGTTATCAATACATTCTCTCTCTCTCTCTCTCTCTCTGTAGTACTGTTTATTCTTATTTATTTGTTGTTGTTATCATTACATTCTCTCTCTCTCTCTCTCTCTCTCTCTCTCTCTCTCTCTCTCTCTCT
The DNA here is from genome assembly GCF_040412425.1 of Macrobrachium rosenbergii. Classification (NCBI taxonomy): domain Eukaryota; kingdom Metazoa; phylum Arthropoda; class Malacostraca; order Decapoda; family Palaemonidae; genus Macrobrachium; species Macrobrachium rosenbergii. The sequence continues at coordinate 14,815,914 of NC_089750.1, forward strand.
CTCTCTCTCTGTAGTACTGTTTATTCTTATTTATTTGTTGTTGTTATCATTACATTCTCTCTCTCTCTCTCTCTCTCTCTGTAGTACTGTTTATTCTCTCTCTCTCTCTCTCTCTCTCTCTCTCTCTCTCTCTCTCTCTCTCTCTGTAGTACTGTTTATTCTTATTTATTTGTTGTTGTTATCAATACATTATCTCTCTCTCTCTCTCTCTCTCTCTCTCTCTCTCTCTCTCTCTCTCTCTCTCTCTCTCTCTCTCTCTCTGTAGTACTGTTTATTCTTATTTATTTGTTGTTGTTATCAATACATTATCTCTCTCTCTCTTTACACTAAACTCCTTAACTATCTGCATGCTTAGCAGTCTGCCTGTACCTCCTTTTTTTTATACTAACGCATTACATACACCTGAAAGTGTAAACAGCAGTAATCTCTTTCTCTTCCTCTTCCCCAAAGTAATTACACTGAAGTGCAGCTTATGCACTTGAAAATGAAAACAAGAGCAAGAGAAAGCTCTCTCTCTCTCTCTCTCTCTCTCTCTCTCGATTCTTTAAACTAAAATGTATTATATGCATCTGAGAGTGAAACAAGGAGGGAGGGGGTTTGGGAGGGGGAAAGGGTTTGCAGATCGAGTATTCCATTAATTTCCTGGCTGTTTGATGACTCTTGGAAGACATTTACCGCTTTCCTTTGATCAGGGAATGAGTTTGGAACCTACGGCGAAGTTGCCTGAACTTTTGCGGATTCTGGTTACTAGAAGCCAGAAAAGGAGATAGTTTTATAAGAATTTATGGTAAAGTAAGGCCTGTATAATAATAATAATAATAATAATAATAATAATAATAATAATAATAATAATAATAATAATAATAATAATAATAATAATACTGCTCGTCAAGAAAGACAAGTTGTTTGCTTAGTTGGTCTGTCTGCTTGTTAGCAGGGCTACATGAAAACTAATCTGCTGACGTTTGCAAAATGTCGTGGAAAAAATAATTCACTAGGCTTCTGGGAACAGTCGACTACACTTAGCTGTGGTTCGCTTCCTGGATCTAGATACTGAACCTTTTAATAGTTTTGTTTATTGCATTGTCACTAGAGCTTAGACAATGGATGAGACACTGTGCTTGGGTAGCTATGCTAATCACACTTACGGAGGTTGCGATCCCTTGGTGCTCTTTCTAAAAAAAAAAAAACAAAAACCGTAGCAGAAGTCCAATAACTAAACCTAATATAGTCCAGGTTAGTACACTTCTAAAACGCGATTTTCATTAAGAGTAACAGAAAATAAACGCGAATTTTCACTTAGTATTCATAATCTGAACAGACCTCAAATGACAACCGCAGCCTATTGACTTAAATTTGGAGTGGAAAGAGAAGTATTCATAAAAAAATATGCCACCTGAAAAAGATTTATCATTTTTGTTCTTTATAGTCGCAAAATATTGTTATACAGGTAAAATATAATATAACTAATACAGGTGACAGTCAAAATATTCTGGTAAATTTTCTCCATGAGCATAAACCGGACCAATTCAAGTTCGTTCCTGTCTCGCCTGGGATTCGAATGCAAGTTCTCTCGCTTGCGTACGAAGAATTTGAAGTTGTGTCTACAAAGCACAACGAAAAGAAACAAATTAAGCGAAAAACCACGACGATAGATGCGTCGTATTTTATATAGCGTTATATAAAAAAAAAAAAAAACAAGCAAACGTCGTAACAGATAAAAGCATGACTAAAAGTAAAATTTATTTTATTATAAAAAAAAAGTAGGACGGGTACGATGAATCTTCAGTCGGTTAGACAGGATTTCCGGAGACGCTTGGAAAATTTTTTTTTTTTTTCGTTCACTATGTGAAGTTTTCGTCTCCTTCATAAGGCCAAGCAATAGCTAACACACAAAAACAAGAGAAAACGCTGAACTACTCGAAAAAAAGATTTATCCAATCTATTTTCTATGATCTCGTTGATGTAGTTCCCACAACGTCGTTAAAAGTGAAAAACGGGAGATCCGAATAAAGAAAAATTTCTTTACGAAAATCGTTTTTTCGCAATATTATTTTGTCATTTTCCTTTAAATCTGCAGGGTAAAATATGAGGGATAATTATAGAAGACATCAACGAAACAATGTGTTATAGCAAAATGTTGCATTTTTCTCAAGTGACAATAAACTTTCAAGGGCACGAAGGCACATCAATCCTTACTATTTAAATACGAATGTCAGGCAATTACAATAGATTCATTACTTATGAGACATGAAGGAGGACAGGAAAGGAAACCGGGAAGTGCAAGAAGCCACCCCATTATACTATATATATATATATATATATATATATATATATATATATATATATATATATATATATATATATATATACATATATACACACACATATAATTTTTCGTGGTAAAGTGGCAGCCAGTCTTGCATAATCATGTCGAGTTCCAAGACTGATCCTTCGAGGAAGATGAAATTATAGCCTAGTTTGCTGAGGAATCCGAAATAAAACAGCATTAACTATATTCTTACACGAACGCCTAGAAGTGTCCTTGTCTAATGGTCAGTTCCATTCACTGTGTTTTGTTAGATGGGTCAACATCATAACACTCATAATCGATCTTTCAAGACATCTCGCAACCATCGCAGACTTCGCCCTATGAGTTCTCTCTAACCATGCCACCCCGGTACCCCCTGGTACGAATGAGATATCAATCCCGTATTAAACGAGTCTCTTATGGTCTTCAAGTCCGTATCAACAGCAAAGGGGTGGCGCTATTGTTGAAGTTTTCTCTATAGAGTTGCAGTTCATTGAGAGTATTGCGAGCCCTTTATTCTGCACAAAAGGTGAGATATAGAAAGAAACTGGTTAGAAGTCAACTTCTTCACTGGCGCTAAGCTTTGTTAAGCTTCTTCACCATACCTGATATAAAGGAGATTTCCTTATTGTACTTTTTTTTTTTTTTTGCCCGAAAGATGTTCGCCCAATAAAGAAAGGTTTACTTGAGTAAGTCTGAGGTGATTTCTTGGTCTCATACGTTACTTAGTAACACTGCAATATCCTTAGATAGTAAGCAGTCGAGAAATATACACTTTAGAAGGATATTATGGATAATTACTTTGTTACCATAGCCAGGTGCAACGCTTTATTTTGAAAATCTCGTATAGAATAAAATCTACGTTATCTAGGAGTGATGAATATATAAAATAATCACATACAGACACATACGCCTATCCCCCGAATACATACATACATAATACATAAACGCATATATATATATATATATATATATATATATATATATATATATATATATATGTATACATATATATATCTATATATATATGTATACATATATATATATGTATATATATATATATATATATATATATATATATATATATATATATATATATATATATATATATATATATATATATATATATGTATACGCACGCACACACACACACTATCTCCAATATCAAAACTTATGTAAAGCGATGTCGGTACTGATAATAAAAAGACTGATAATAATAAGGTGTAATTTTCAGTGTACAAACACCTTCAGTTCTTATAAAATCCGTGAAATAGAAAATTCTTTTTACACGAAAACCTACCTTACAGACTAAAATGCGCCTGAATTTAAAAAGAGAGAAAAAAGATAACAAAAAGGCCAAAGTTCCTACTATTACTAAACTTCGCTACGAAAGTGGTCATTGGGAATGAACTATTGTTTTACTGACTACAATCTTGGTTTTAGCGTTGACATTTCTTTTTGTGCCAATTAACCGGGTTATATTCTTCAGAGTTTTTCTGTCTAACTTTCCATGCTCATCTTTTCATCCTTTCTTTGTCGTCGTCAACATTTTCATAAAAAAAATAATTCGTATTATCTTTTAATGGATCGCCAGATATTCTATTAATCGACTCATTCTCATCTACCATGTTTTCTTGTCTTCTCCTTCCTTGTCCTTTTGCTACTTAATCGGTTTTCGATGGTGTCCGTTATTCTATCTAATCATACACAATACTACTGCTTTTGTCTTTATCACCATCATTTATCATCTCTCCCTTCATCATCATCATCATCATCATCATCATCTCTTCTTCACATTTCCTTTTACCTCTTCTGCTCTAACGAACTTTGCCGAAACTTCTCCAAAGTCTAGCTATTTCATCCAAAATTTCCCTACGACTTCTCTAACTCTCGTTCTGTCCCCTGCCCTAAGAGAGAGAGAGAGAGAGAGAGAGAGAGAGAGAGAGAGAGAGAGAGAGAGAGAGGAACTCAAAATAATCCATCAGTACAAGATAAAGAAAGAAGGTGAGAAGTGACATAAAAAGAAGAGCAGATTAAATGGAGGGTGGATCGTAGGAGAGATATTCTGTGTACAAAAATATATAAAATCAAAAGAAGGGGAGTGGAATAACATGCCGAGAAGATCGAGGAATAAATGAAGGATGAGAGAGAGAGAGAGAGAGAGAGAGAAATGGGTGGATTTCATAAAGTATTTAGATGTATACTGTGACGATGGAAGGTAAAGATGATAACGGTGATAACTGTATTATGGTGACCATGAATATGATGATTTCAGTGGTGGTGGTGATAAAGGGTAGAAGAATAAGAAATATAATCATTCATGATGATATTCTGGGCGATCACGAATAGTGATAATGCTGCTGAGGATTATATAATTCGTACTTCAGAGGATGACTATCCAAAATGGAATGACTTTACAGTGATTACAGGGCTTGATGACAAAGGTATCTGGAAACGATGACAAGATCGAGAAAAGGGTGAATAAGGTCACAAAAATGATACTAAAAATAGCCATTCCTAAAAAAAAAAAGAAGAGAAGCAGTAAAAAGTCTCTCTCTCTCTCTCTCTCTCTCTCTCTCTCTCTCTCTCTCTCTCTCTCTCTCTCTCTTTCGACGTTCTTTCCCCTTGATCCGTTCCCCTCGCCCATACTTTTTTTTTATAAATAATTTCCCCTCGTACATCGATTCTCTCCCCTCAACCTAGATTCCCCGGATGGTTTTATTATACCTCTTGATGAGCGTTTCGTTACTCTTGATCTTTCTTTACTCTGTCTATCTATCTATAACTGTCTATCTAAGTATCTATCTATCTATCTGTCCAAGGTGATTAAGGCTATCTAAAATTTCCAAGGTGATTAAGGCTATCTAAAATTATGCTTTTTAAAGCAGGGCACCTCAGGTCATACTTGGGTTTCCGGACTTCCGATTCTTTATATGATGATACAAAAGAATCCTCACCTACCAATTTATAGATTATGATCTCATGTTACTTTTTAATGTAAGATTAAACAGTTCATCTTCAATGAAGACCAACGCAGTTACCAAGCCCCAATCGAAGTATTCTTCGTGTTAAAAAGACAATTTTGATAGAATGCTTCATTGTGACCTGTATGTATGTATGTATGTATAGTATATATATATAGATATATATATATATATATATATATATATATATATATATATATATATATATATACATACAAATTCAAATTTTTCCTTAACAAGGGTGGCTCCCGGGAAAAGACGAGGCTATCCTCACTGCCACATTCATATTCAAACTACTGACTTGAAAGTGCAATGCCTAGCTCGAAGTATTAGAATATGAAACCTCAAAGCGAGGTTGTCAAACTGTTCTTTATGAGACGAAAAACCAATATTTCCTCTCAAATGAAGGTGCGAAATATCTAATTATTTTTCTTTTCTTTATTGTGTCCTCATTTTACTTTTATTTTCCATGATGTTTACAAAGATGTTCCCATCGTATGTATGAAGTGGTTTAATTTCCTTTTATGAAACAAAGTTGCTGAATTTATTTTTCTGCAAATGAGATGTAAAATAGTTCATTTCACGAAATGAAGGTAAGGTCTTTTGTCAAGCAGCAGTGTTGCCGAATTATTAGTTTCATGAAAATTTGTGGCCAAACACAAAATGTTTTATATTTTGTTTTCATAAACGGAGTCGTCTAGTTCAGCGCCATGAAACGGTGTGAAACATTTTAATAAAAAATGGAAAAACATAGTGGTAAAATTTCTTGTCAGAGGCGTAAAAGTCTGACAGATAAGTGGAAAAACTGTCGAGACTAAAAAGTTCACGCTGACTTGCAGATAGTATATGTAAAATACTCGACTTGAATTACATATCAGTTTTATTGTGAATGGGACTCTAAGACCAATACCTTTTAATCTAACCATGACGTCGGTGAAATTAATGGGTATGAAATTTCCTTTCATTAAAATCACTGATCAATATGATCCTGTTATTCCCTAAAAAGAGCTGACCTCTTTGTTAATGAAAGGTTTGTACAATCTTGTGATCGCTTCTTCCTTGAACTTGACCTTGTCTTCTTTATCACTGATAATAACTGAGGTTAATTTCTGAATGAATTTGACTATGGTGGTAAATAAATGGTTAAAAAAAATCGATTTTAACTGTAATTCAAAACCAGAGAGGACCTGCAGTTAATCCGTATAAGAAATTCGACTTTGTTGTCGGCATCACTTTATATTTGAATATTACGCAACTTTCTCAAAGTATCTGAATTTAAAGGTAAATAAAATTATGGCAAATCACATCCGAACTTTACGGCCGTGACGTCATCAATGACAGTGACGTCATCTTTTCAATACATCGCGTGTAAACAAAAGAACAGTAGGACCCAAATGTTAACAACACTGACGTCAATTTCGCAAAATTTTTGACCTTTTCGTTAAATAAAAGATCAAAATAATCCTGCTGTCAATTAACCTACGAATTTGACCGTGATTACACCCGAAAGGTTAAAAATAATCATTACACGGCTGACAGAATGGTTCTATTACAAAGAGGGTCGACGGTCATTACAATTTTTACAGCACCATTCAAGTCAAAATTGCTTTTACATTCCCTTTTAATTACTTGGCATGGGTCTCTCTCTCTCTCTCTCTCTCTCTCTCTCTCTCCGCTACTTACTATCAAAGTTTAGCTCCCCCCCTCTCTCTAACATTTACCGCTACCGGTTCTTATCTCCAAGGTTTACCATTACTCTCTCTTTTTCTCTTTCCCCTATTTGCAATTGCTTATTACCTAAGTTTAGCCATCTCTCTCTCTCTCTCTCTCTCTCTCTCTCTCTCTCTCTCTCTCTCTCTCTCTCTCTCTCTCTCATTTTCTGGTGTTTATACCACGGATATACGCTTTCTCTTGCCTTCTCTCTCATTTAGTGCTCATTATTACTCAAGTTTAACCTCTCTCTCTCTCTCTCTCTCTCTCTCTCTCTCTCTCTCTCTCTCTCTCTCTCTCTCTCTCTCTCTCATTTAGCGCTTCTTATTAAAAAGGTTTGCCCCTAACTCGTAAAGTTTAATTACGCAAATTAATAATAATCTCTAAAGATACCTTGAAATTACCAAAAAAAAATACCTTTCGTGATTTCCAAAAATGTTGTCTTAAAATGCATTTACAACAAAGGCAAATCTCCCTAAAACAAGGAAACGTGAAAGTTGATCTTATTCACAAACGATGGCGATCATGTTGTACCAAGATGGACGGAGATAAGGGCATTTTTTTATGGATAACGTTAAAAGTAACTATATTAATTAGCACAAATTTTTTTAAGTAGATTGAAACCTTACAATTAAGTGACTAGCAATTTATGACATCATTAATAATAACAATGGATTGAAGTGAATCATCAAGTTTGAAATCATCAACATTTGTATGTGTGCAAATATATATATATGTATATATGTATATATATATATATATATATATATATATATATATATATATATATATATATATATATATATATATATATCCCTGCATTTCTCCTTGTAACAAAACAGCTTAATTCGATGCTATTAACCTCTGAAGTTGCGACGGACACTAATAAACTTATCAACGAACAAACACTATAATTATCACAACAAATGACCAAAACGATGTCCTAATAATAATAATAATAATAATAATAATAATAATAATAATAATAATAATAATAATAATAATAATAATAATAATTTTTAGGCTAACAGTATTACAAATTAAAATAACATTTACGAAAGACAACAACAAAAGGCCACAAGAAATCCGAACGAAACCAACAAACAAGGACGCATCGAAATTCCTTATCCCTTAATCTCCAAAGACTCCCTCTATCAGGGCGTCTCTTAATAATATCTGACGCAGCATTTTTCCCCTCACTTTTCCCCATCCTTCTTTGGTCTTCAAAAGGAAAAGGGGAAATTCCTCGAGTGACTGTTTTTATCTATTCTGGTTATTACTTTGGTTCATGGGAAATGACCCCGATAAAATGAACTTTTTCCTGTTTATGTTTTTTGAAATAATGGAACAGACACCGCCAACGAAAATGGCATTCCTTCACACGAGGGAGCCACTTAAGTCATTTCAAACTGCTTGTTCTTGGTGATAACAATCGTGTCTTCAGTTTTTATTTTGCATTTTTTTTTTATTTTCTCTATGCGGACCCTTCGTAACGCTATCCATGTTTCAGTTGTTACTGCAAGGAAAAAAATATTTATCTATTTAATTTGGTCGCATAAACATGATTTGATTATTCAAAGATGTTAAAGGTGTTACGAAGAGTAAATATTCAAATGACGATGCTCTAACTTTAAGCTTTGATAGAACACATTTCTTATGATCTGATTTTTCTCCTTTTGCATTCGTGGTTCTGTTATCAAAACTAAGGAAAATATACAGTAATCTCAGGCTTTCTTTGGGTATTTTTCAGTCCTGGATTGATACGGGCATTCAGTTGCCTGTTTCATTATACACACACAAACACATATACTGCATATATACACATATGTGTGTGTATATACATATACATATATATATATATATATATATATATATATATATATATATATATATATATATATATATATATAAAGTATGACCATACGATTTTTTCCCTTTTAAATTGGTTTGTACTAGGTAGGCGTTTTTTTTTCTTAACTCCAGGTAGACGCTAGAGCCCATTATAAATATATGTATATATTATATACACATGTATATGTGTATATATATATATATATATATATATATATATATATATATATACAATAAACACACACACACACACACGTTAAAGCCGTTTACAGAATAAAACTGA
>NC_089750.1:14830052-14875052 GCF_040412425.1 Macrobrachium rosenbergii
TATATATATATATATATATATATATATATATATATATATGTATGTATGTATGTATGTATACACATATAATATGCTTTGAAACGTTGGAAGGAAATAAACTGAACTATACATAAATTCTTTCGTGTACGTTTCACACACAGAATTATAATATATATATATATAATATATATATATATATATATATATATATATATATATATATATATATATATATATATATATATATATATACACACACACATATATATATATATATTAACTTTATCACATACACAATTGTTCCGTGCATTAGTAAATTATTAGGACCTCATTCAAACTGGATGGTTAGATACCATCCAGTTTGAATGAGGTCCTTTTAGTAATATATATATATATATATATATATATATATATATATATATATATATATATATATATATATATATATATATATTCACGCTTATACCCCCTTTCTCCGAGAGATAGTGACTCTAGAAGGTGTCATCCCTACAGTTCTCAATAGCACGCAGTGAGATTGCCTGCCCGTGAGCCATTCCACCTTAGCTGTGACGCACCACAGTCAGCTAACTACTTTATACCTCATTCGCTGCTTAGGTTAACAGTCAGTAAGGGTTTTAACGGAACGCTCCTGAACAGCTCTGCCCCGCCTTCTATCAAATCCAGTCCCTCTCGCTGGAAAGGGAAGCTTAATAACCACTAGACACGAACCAACACCCATCTTATAATATATCTACATGTAATGATGTGTGTGTGCGTGTTTTGGTGAGAGTTTAAAGCTAGAAACGCTCGCAGAAAATGTTTCCACTCCATTCTAAAAATACATAAGCATACAAACGAATAAAAAGTCAAACACTTGAACAAATACCGGCAAATGAGTAAACAGCATATGTGTAAACAAACATACTGTGGGGGGTAAATAAATTATGTACGCTTTACAAACTAAACAGCACATATTCTGGAAACGGTAACGCAAGTGGGAAATAAACTACTGTTTGATACGAGTTGCCCAAAGCCACCGTCAAAACAGTTATGATAGTTCAACACCACACTCATACAGAATTCATACCATAAATATCAAAGCAAATATTAAAACCTTGGCAGTATGCCTCAACTTTTATTTTCCAGTATGACTTTATGAGTACAGAGAACAAATGAATAACAAAATGAAAAAATGAAAAGCATACGGATGAATTTATAAAAGTGGGAAAACTGAAGCCAAAAATGTATATGAAAATATAAAAATTAATGGAATTTTTATTATTTCTTAGCATATGACCTGCATCAGAAATATACTTCAGACAGAATAACCTTATGCCTACTCCTGCCCTTCAAAGTTCCTAATCATTTGTGACAGGCTACTTTTGAGATTTTAAGGCCTGCATGAAAATCTCTCTCTCTCTCTCTGATTTCTAAATATTACATGAAAATTTCAACAAACGCAACGGATGAACTTACAGTAGTCCTTAAAATAGTTCTTTACGTCCTCGGTGAACTAAATGCACATTAGTAAAGCTGACCTTCCCCGGGGAAAATATCAGAAAAACACAAAAGGTCAGTAAAGCATGCATTAACGACATTCCACAGTTATTAAGTCCAAAGAGAGCAAACAATTCCACTTCCCCCTTTGCTTTACGAGTCCCCTCGGCCCTCTACAACGTTACCGTGCGACAATAACATTCAAGTTGCGATCTTCAACTGCAACGCAGATTCACCTGCAACTTATTTGAAACTTAATTTTCGATGTCCACGAAGTGCCTTCCTCTTTAAACGAATCCATGACTATACATCTACTTCTCCATAACCCTTCCTATTCAAGCATCCCTTAACGGCCTTGACTTTTTGCGCAATTACTTAGTATATTACTTTAATATCCATGAAAACTCCTCGTTCCTAATTGGATTGCTCTCGTGCACTGAGAGAGAACTGTCAATATAACGACCGCTTTTCGTTGCTGGCGCCCAAACAATGTGACATAACCACCGAAGAATTACAGAAATTTCTAAAACATTTCTTTATTGTTTTGCAAGTGCGCGGTTTGTGATTTCTTACTGATAATTGAGAGGTTTCCTCATATAAAAAGAGGTTTTCCAATATGACCGGAAAAAACGTCCTTGTTAAACCGTAACAGAGAGATTGCATCAATATATACACTGGAAGTCATACAGTAAATCTGCCAATTTGTCCAAATGGCTTGTAATAATCGGCAGACACTAATTTCGGTCCTTGTTATCAAGGCAATAGCGCTGGAAAAGGACTTCGCAAACGCTTGAGTCCATTTCATCATGCGCCATGCTTTTGCGCCGTATTCTTCTTCAACTCTCCCGAAATGCGCCCCAAAAACCCCCGGTCCGCCCGGGGAAAAGAGTCACAATTTAGTCCTGGTTAAATCTGGTTAGAAGCAACACAAACAGTAACTCCCAGAAACTTGGTAAAAAAAAAAAAAAACACACACACACACACAAACATATAGTACGACTAGAAACGTGAATAAATGCTTTGATTTTCATCTAAAACTAATCCATGGAAAGCTCATGCTAACATGCGGGCAGAAAGAAAAAAAATACTGCTTAAACCCACGCTATAAACAATCAAGATTCACTCAATCTAGTCACAAAAGTAATGAAGGAATTGAGAATTCCATACATGGGAAAAAGCGTAAGAAGTTTTGTAAGAACGATGAGTATGCAAGTAAAGAACAAATTCACAGACAATCCTTAGCGAGAACTCAATAAGTAAAACAAATGCCATGAGGGATATCTATACAGCTATTTAGGTGGTCACTAAAGCCTTGTTGACATCAACAGGGACAATACAAGTGAACAGTAAAAAAAGTGGGAGCCAACCCACCTTCACGAAAGAGGGGAGGAGTGTATACCAATTACAATGGAAATGTATTCTTGTAAAATTGGAAAAGGAACTATTATGTCATAATACACTTGGAGCACACAAGTCACATTATAATATACTTGTTCAAATTTCCAACTAAGAAAACCATTAACTCAATTTGAAGCATACAATGGAACAAATGGTATGCGGTGATGATGTGTGGAATCATTGCAATTCTCCTGATCGAACATGGAAGACATTCCCACGGAAAAAAAAATACATAAGGCAGAACACATGCTTGAGATGCCTTGTAGTCAGTTTAGATCTAAATCTGACAAAAACGGCCGGTTTACTTAACGTGGACACCCGTTCATTTCTATCATTCAACAATGGTCTTTCATTAAGACCCTTTAACTTTCCAGGATAACGAGCCTTGTTTCAGCAGTCTACAAGAGTTAAATTTCCAACAAAACGAAATGCCATTTCTAACGTAACTTGAAAGCAAAATTCCAGCGCATAAAACCCCCATCAATTAAGTTCGCGTGAGCGTTGTTCTTCAAAGAAAAACGAGAGCAAAGAAAAACTAGCATGAAAACTTATACTATGCTGAGTTCGTGACACCCCCTGACGATTTTAAACAAGTAGCCTCAAATGTTCCCCATTAGAGGGTGATAACTAGACGAGACAGGCTTCGACTGGACGGGGTTTGGAGGGAGGAGGGGGGGGGAGGGAGTTGTCTGGAGAGGATTGGGACGAGGTCTAAAAAGATTTCAAAAAGTAGACTGAAATAGAAAGAGAAACACACGAATCATACCCAACACTGGAATGGAAATACCGTTGATGGAACTACACGTGAAACAGCGATAGCCTACAACCGGTGTTCAAAACGCTTCCATTCTGATATTCATGACAGAATTTACATGAATATGATTTTAGTAAATGTGCAGACAGATCATGTAAAATCTTACTTACAGTGGAAAAGTCAGTTACATCCGTTCTCGAGATATTCTTTCAACAGGTACCTACTTCCACCGTCCTTGGCAAAGGTAATAAAAACTGGATCACATTAGTCTACTTTATATGGGTACAACACCTAATCATACACTCGACGTTTAGAACGTTATTTATGTGATTCCTTTAATGGTGTTTCGATGTTTGTATATAAATAACATATGCGATTTGCTATCATATATATAAATCAAATAGAGCAAGCACAAATTGACTACTTTATTTTTCTTTACAAGAACTAATGTTTAAAGAATATCTATTATTAAGATGAACTGGTTTACCGTAAAGGAGCTTAGTAGAAGCCAATGAGAAAGAAAGTACGTTATTTTTTGGTGCATTATTCTGCTCCGAGAGAATCTGGTGGGATAAGTACATTAGGAATGAGACATTAATAATTAATGTTATTACTTTATTATATCTATGTCCAAGAATTCGAAATTGTTATCTTATCTCTCTCTCTCTCTCTCTCTCTCTCTCTCTCTCTCTCTCTCTCTCTCTCTCTCTCTCTCTCTCTCTCTTTCCTTTTCATAAGTCACATACATACAGTACACTGTTGCGTGCTTCTATCAATTTCCCTTAAATTCAAATTTTATATATATTATATATATATATATATATATATATATATATATATATATATATATATATATATATATATATATTACAGGGTGTTTTGAAATTAGAGCAACCCCGTCTACAGAACAAATGGAAAGTTTTGAAGTTTTCTGCTATGGCCTATCTCCAAATACATTATTTTAAGTTTTGATTAAGCTATTTTTTCATTTTACATTTCTTGTATCTCCAAGTACATTATTTTAAATTTCGATTAAGCTATTTTTCATTTTACATTTCTTGTATTTTCAGACTGAGGGACAGAGCTAGATACAGCCATGGCTAACGACTCGGAGGAAATCAGATGGATTGACCAAATCCGGGCTGTAACCTTCAGAGAGGCCAGGGATGCTGGCGTATCCTTCATTTCACGTTCCTGGATAGCTAAATGCATTAAAAGAGATGAATCCTTTGTTAAAAGAAACTTGAACAAAAATCCATACGACTGTCATTGCAAAAAGAGTGAGAATCTTGGAAGGCCTGAAGTCCTTTCTCAGGAGTCAAAAGACATCATAGCTGAGGCAGTGGGCTGACCAAGAAAGTCTTTACGTGAATTGGTGCTTGAACTAGAAACAAAAAGGGGAAAGAAAAGTTATAGTGCTGTATATCGTAAGTTGAAAAAAATCTGGTATCAAGCCATTTCATGTTATCAGCAAGCCCAATATCACTCAGCAACAGAGAGAAGACTGTGCATGGTTTTGTGGTTCATTTCTTAAAGATTGGGATGAAGCTGACTTTCTCCATGTTGCCGCATCAAATGAATTCTTCATTTACACAGTCAGGAAGCCACATCACTGGGGCTGCAAAGTTGGACGATATCAGCGATGATGTGCGCTATCACCAAGTTGTGAAATTTCTTGAATGTTTGGGAATTTTTCTCTGTTTCACAGCCAAGCGGTTAATGTGGATCATCAAAGAAAAAGGACAGTCATGGAATGGCGAATACTTCAGAGAAACTGTGCTTACTGGTGGAGTATTTCCTTTCCTCAAAGATCCTGAAAATGTGTTATCTGTTGAAGAAGTCACATTTTTGCATGATAAGGCACCATGTTTCAAGGCTCTTCAGACACAGGAGCTGCTTCGAAACAGTGGTATCGATTTCTTATCGTCAAGTGAATTTCCAGGTAGCTCCCCTGACCTTAATGTGTGCGAAAACATTGGTAGTATCTTAAAGGATTGTGTTGAAGCGCGCACAGTGAACTATGATGGTATATCAAGCCTCGACGACCTGAGAAGAGAGGTGACCGAAGTGCTTAGGGAAATGGAGTTTGAGTCTCAGCTTTTTTGCAATTTGCTGAAATCATACCCCTCAAGAATGCAGGCTGTGGTACAGGCAGATGTAGGCCACACAAAATATTAAATAATCACAGAGAAACTTAAATAAATACCTATTCTGAATTAGTTTTGTTTTTCTCCATATCTATTTAAGTTTATGCTGTAAGGGGGCTCTAATTTTGAAACACCCTGTAAATGTATATATATATATATATATATATATATATATATATATATATATATATATATATATATATATATATATATATATAAATAAAAGGAATAAGATGGAGAACAGCCAGCGTAGCATACCATATTTATTAGCCAAATTTCTGAGATGTTAAATCTCATCTTCAGAGCTGTAAAACTGATATTATTTTACTTTGCTTTAATTTACATTTTTTAATGATTTTTTATGATTTTAACTTTTATATGCGTCAGTTCACCCGAGTCTGTTTTTAATTTGTAAATTTTGCTATGCTGGCTGATTTCCATCTAACTTTAATATACTATAATAATTCTTCCTTTATTATTTTACTGATTTTATCTTTCATATTTCCGGAAATCACCTATCTCTCTTTCCCATTTCTAGCTCTATCTCCCTCTCTTTCGTTTTTTCTTACAATCTCCGTTGAGATGAAAATGGAGAATTTTACGTCCGTCTACAAAATGTAAGTTCCGTTTACAAAGACAGCGTCCGTATTCATGCATATTTATACAGCTAATTTGAGTGACATCCGACTCTACGACACGGCCACTTGGTAAGGAAAAGCAAACTTCAATTTCCATGGAAACAAAAGTCTCTCTCTCTCTCTCTCTCTCTCTCTCTCTCTCTCTCTCTCTCTCTCTCTCTCTCTCTCTGCTGTTTCCTCCACAAGGAGGTATACAGACAGCGTATGACAGAGCAAACCTCTCTCTCGCTCTCTTCCTCTCTTTCTCTGTCACATTTACCAAAGAAACCAACTAGGCAAATGCATTACAAGAGTTTAATAAGGGAATGTGCATAAATAGATTGTTATTTTATTACTAGCAGTTCTATAAATATATTTACTAAGTATTTACACTAACACTAAGACACAGAGGCTGTAATATACACATACATTCAATATATATATATATATATATATATATATATATATATATATATATATATATATATATATATATATATATATATACATACATGCATGCATATATATATATATATATATATATATATATATATATATATATATATATATATATATATATATATATATATATATTCTGTACACAGATCCATTTATTACATATATTACTCGAAAAGTGGTAACAGATGGCCAATAAATATCCACAATCGCGCGGCTTTTTCACAAAAATATTTAACACCACACGGATTTAGAATTCCTGATCGTAAAAAAAAAGAACAAATGAATCATATATTGTATAACGTTGAAAGCATTATGCTGCGTTTCAGTCTGCTTTACACCGATCTATTCAGTCAAAATCTCCCTTCCCCCCCCACCCCACAATACACACACAGACACACATGTCCGCACCCCTACCTACACCCACACCAACACACAGCCAGGGTTTCACTTTAAATACGGAATTTGTAATAAAGTGGAAGCCATTAATTTCTCTCTCTACGGAAGTTCAGGGTTTCTGTAATTTGCAGCATTTAAGAGCTGTCCCATTTCTGGGCGTCTCGTAGAATCTTTACTAATCTTGTATTCTCTGGAAAAGGTAATTTTTTTAGGCAGGTGGACAGGATGTTTTCTGAGCTGATATTCCCTAGACATTGTAAAATGTTATTTTCTGAGTGGAAATTTTCTCTAGTAAGGGCACAGGTTTACGGCTGATGAGCCGATATTCTTTAGCAACTGCATAATGTTATGTTTATTTCGTTGATATACCACAGAAAAGCATAATATTATATTTGCTGAGCTATTTTTCCGTACTAAATGCAAAATAGTATCTTTGTTGAGCTAATATTCCCTAGACAATGAAGACAGCTATATTTCATGGGCTGATATTCCTTAAAGAAAAAAAATGTTTTGTTACTCGTTCGGGAGAACGTTTCATTTCTTACATTGTCAGATCTCTCGTTATACACAAATAATACAAAAATATAGAGCTTACTTATTTTAATGAAGAATCTGATAGGTCAGGCAAATGAGTGTCCTTAACTAGCCCTGGCCCGACGAGAAGAAAAAGGACGACGACAGGGAGTTTGCCATTGGAAGTTTACCACAACTACTCTTATTTCAGGATAGTGCAGGAATATTACGTTAAAATATATATTCTCTCTCTCTCATTTAAATACGCAGACAGGAGTGTTTGCTCTATCTGCTATGTCAGCTTGGATAACACTCCCGCATTCAGAGACCAAGAAGCACATGCACACTCAAACCAGTATAAAACGCGTATGCAAACTGCGGAATAGCTAGCTCTTCGTTTATAGTCACGCAAAAAAGCAACACGTACTGCCGACTTGTACAAATACACACGCTGTGTATTGGTCCACTGTCCTCAGCTCTCGTAAAAACTGTTTTCAACAGTATGTCACTATTCCCTGAATCCCGTCCTTAGAGAAGTGGAGTAAACAGACTTCCCCAGTGTCATAAGATTCACTTTCATTACAGACAACCCTCCTGGCCTTCACATAAGACAAAAAGGCCATTAACATTATCTTAATACTTTCCCTTATCTTTATTTTCTTGCAGTAACCTGCCTTTCTAACTTTCCTTCTTTCTGTCTTTCTTTTTCTGCAATGACTGTGCCAAAACAGTGCACTTATATCTGACTCTGTATTTTAACATAAAACGGCATCAAGAATAAAAGGATAAATATGTATGTATGTTTATGGGTTTTCTCAATATAAGGCGTAGACGAAGTGCCTCATAGGAATGTTGATGTAAAGAAACAGTTCAATTAAAGATGTAACATGCAACAGAAGTAGTTTAGTATTATTAAAGAGCTTTTGTTGTCTGTTCAAATTTATGGCTGTCCGGCCTCCTCCAAAATAGGAAAAAAATTAGGAGAAAAACCAACAAAAACAAAATACCACCAATCCTTTTTTGCAGGTTTAACTGGATAAAATAAAATGTATATTTAGATTCATATAAACGCCAGATCAACAATACGGTCATGCGTCATCCAATATGGAGATTTGTCACACTATATTTCGAACATATATAAATACAACTAAATATCTATACATAACAAGTACCCATGTTGCATCTGCATATGTGTGACCATGCATTTATAGATAAGCATTGCTTTCGTTTATTATTTACCATACATGTATGCTCATGAATGGAATCACCTAGTGGCATATGAATAATATACAAATCTCTCAATAAATCTGAACACACTGTCATACTCGCATAAATCGCAGCTCCAAAATACTAGTGCGACTGACATGATTTTGTGATACATTCTTCTCTCTCTCTCTCTCTCTCTCTCTCTCTCTCTCTCTCTCTCTCTCTCTCTCTGGCTCCCTCGTTTCTTCTCTGCATTTTTATCAGCCGAAATTATACATTTCAGTTTTTATGAACATAAACGTTTTCCATTATCAATGTGTGTCAAAGCCAATTTAGATCCCTTTCCCCTAAGGAAAAGTGGAAAACCATTCCCTATTTTGACATTTAAGGTAATTAAACGTTACCGGTACGGGGCATTGACATAAGAAAAGAAAGCGAAAATTGAATAATAGAACGAGCAGGGTTATACCAATACTACAAAAACACTAAACTATAACTAAGTAAATAAATAAAAGCCATTAAATAAAGTTAAAATTCATTAAAAGATTTTCTTGAAATTTTAATTTCGGTATTTTTTCTAGTAGTCCCACCATACTTAGCAGACAACACTGAAAGTCTCTTTCCATTTCATAATTAAGATATGCTATTTAGTATATCATTAGTAAGGAAAAAATTTCAGTTTTGCAAGTTGAATCAACCAATATATTTTCTGAGTCAATGACCATCGTAGTTGAGACGCCAATTTCATAAACAAAATCGATCAACCGGTCTGCCCCTTTTCTCACCTATCCATGTGAAGTATCCCCACTGTTTTCTTTACACTTTCCATTTGTTTTTCTATTCAACAACTCGATTTTCTTTCTCGGAAATGAACGCTTCTCTAATCTCCCATCTTCATCCACCACATTTCCCTTTCACCCATTCTCCCCCCGCCCCCTTTCCCCTCCAAATTCTTCTTCTTCCTCGAAGATTACCTTCTTCTTCGCATTCTCTTCATTCCATTCATCCAGATGATCGAGTCCAGCATATTCCTCCTCCTTCATCAGCTACTATTATCTTCAACATCATCATTCATCAACCCTTCTCCAATTCTATCCCCTTTCAGGAGATCAGCCGGCCGTCGTCATCTTCATTGGTAGCATCGAAGGTCTCTCTCTCTCTCTCTCTCTCTCTCTCTCTCTCTCTCTCTCTCTCTCTCTCTCTCTCTCTCTCTCCTTCTCCAGTGTACGTCATCTAGAGGCATAGTCATGACCTTCCGAAATATACCTCATCCGAGAATCTGCATCATCTGGAATTCCTATTATATGGAATTAACTTCATCTTGAAGCCATCACAGCCTGGAATTCTTAATGTCTGGAAGTCTTCGCCCCTCTCTCTCTCTCTCTCTCTCTCTCTCTCTCTCTCTCTCTCTCTCTCTCTCTCAGGGGAAGTATCATCTTTCCTCTCCCATCCACTGGATCCATCATCCCCACCTGCAACATATATTTAATGAAATCCAGATCGTAAACCCTCTGGAATCTACATTTTCCACGGCCTTTATTTTGAAGCCATTTGTTCCCGGGGCATATATCAGCCGAAAGTCGTATATTTAGGAACAAATTTATGTGCTCTGGAATGTATATCTATATATATATATATGTATGTGTATGTGTGTGTGTGTATGCTTTGTGGGGCGTGTGCGTACATGCGTAGCTTACTTTGCTGCTTCTTCTTCTTTTTCCTCTACGCCCGTCCGTTCTCTGCTTTGCAATCGCTGCAAAATGTATCATCTGCAAGGATATCATTATCCGCGAGCTGTAATTAAAGGTAAGGCTATCATCTCTAATAATTATCCTTTGAGAACGATTAAAGACACTGTTATCTTCGCCATTCATTATTTCCGGATGTGATGAAAGGCATGGATGGTTCCAGTAATAGAGACGGGGGAGATTTTCCTTGGATGTAATCGCCCGGAGGAACGATAGATATTCTGTTGCATGGTAAATCCTATACATAGAATGTTCACGGTGGCAACCGTATGATTATTCCTCGGCCTTAATTGCTGAAGGCGTTCTAGGCCGAACTCGTTTTAATGATTCTAATAGAGGAGAGTCAGGACCCCGTGGAGAATTATTTGAAACGTATTCCAGTTTTAGAAATGTAGTTTTTTCTCCCTCATTAGTATGATACGTATTGCAATTTGCAGAGACGATGTGTACGCAAAATTGAAACGCCAAAAAAGGCGAAAAATTATTAAGCAAGGCTAGAGGGCCACGTTTCTCTGTATAAAAAATATATCCATAATACCATGAATAAAATGGTTACTACTAAAGAAGGAATACCATTTGTCTTTAAATAAAGAAATTACAGTACTATGAATAACGCTATACTTTACACTGTCCTTTAAAATACTTTTAAGGGACAGTACAAGTTACCTATAAAAACAAAGCCAAACTTAAAAAAAAAAAGTTGCTGGCTTAAAAATTAAAATTTAAGTATTAAGTCGTATTCATCAATTAATCATCTCTGTAACAACTACTGGTTCATGACCATTCATTAAAACTAATACTGCATATTAAAATTTTTCTGTTAAAGAGTTAGTTATATTCATTTCAACGTATCCATCGTTTAAGAGACACACACACATTCACATTATATAGATGTACAATATATATATATATATATATATATATATATATATATATATATATATATATATATATATATATATATATATATATATATATATATATATATATATAATATCCCACCCCTCTCGAAGGTGGGCAACCATTCTGCAGGTACCCGATCTCTTCACGGACAGTGAGGAGATCGGACAGTGAAGTGGATATGCCTTAATTAAGGCATTAACTACAGAAATAAAACAAAAATGAGAATGCATGTCTCTATGTATTATCGAGTCCATTTTCAGTGCAAAAGCAAACCTCTGTCTCCACCTTTCTCTGGCAATATCCCCTCGTAATTCACCAAGACTCCATTCGCCATTTGCCGCTACATGCAACAAGACATTACCTTTTTTCCCTGGGCATTGCACGCATGCTAAAGACGATGTCTTCCTCTTCCTGAAGGTGAAAGGAAGAAGGAAAAATAAAAAAAAAGAGCCAGGCAGCTGAAAGAACTTCCTCTTAACCACAATTCACCTTCAACTTCCCCTCAACTTCACTCCTCCGTGAGCTCTAATGCTGTCTCCAACACTATCACCACCACCACCACCACCACATCGCCCATCTCTCTATTCTCCTCTATTATCTGTTCTCCAAGGTCTTAAACAGAGGCGTATGGAGAGAACCCAAGCCCCAGCTCCTCCCCTTCCCCAAATCCAGCATGAACCTCCCTCCCGCGACAATCCCACCATCCCATTCAACCAATCTAACCCTCCTCCATCCCATCCCACTAAGACTGTCTAACCCCAATCTCACGTCCCCTGCGCCCCCTCCCTCCCCCATTACAACTTCCTTTGATATCTGAAGCTTAAAGATATGCTAGATTTAACTGATGACAGGTCTTATTACTCTCAGAAGACGACAGGGTACAAAGCGGAGGGTGTAAAGTAACACTACTTCCACATGGAAGGTCAGAAGAAGACGGTGAGGGGGAAAAAATATTTGCAATATATGAAAGAGACAGTTTATGAGAGGTTAATATATATATATATATATATATATATATATATATATATATATATATATATATATATATATATATATATATATATATATATATATATATATATATATATAATATATATACACAAATACATACATACTTACATACACATACGACGAAGACATGGCATAAAGAAGTTAAATATAAACACAGTGAAAAGACAAAACGGAAGGAAAGAGTGAGTTTATAGATGAGAAATGAGGAAAACCGAAGAATTAATAAAAAAAAAAAGAGATCAACAATGAAGACTTCAAAGAGAGCGGAAAATGTAAGAAAATCTGAAAGATGACATGAGAACAGGAAGAATACGAATCCTCCGCCTACCATTCCCCCCATGAAAGAAAAGATTTTTTGCCGAGAGAACTTCAAATGCCACAAGCGTTTTATAACAGCGCATGGAAAGAACAGAAAGAATCAAAATAAAAAATAAAAAAGCCGCACACTCACACTTTTCTTCAACGGCCAAATCAAGCTTCAAGGGGAAACAAGGATCACACTTTCACAAATAACAGAACTTTAATCAAAAAGAATGACGATAAGAAACAAAGTCAAATGATCAAATGAGAAATTAAACTCTTTCAAAAATGAGCAATTAACCCACTTTTGCAAACTCTACTTCACAGACAAATGAGCAATTAACCCACTTTCACCAACTCTAGCTCAACAGACAAATGAACAACTACCGCACTTTCACACACACTAGTTTAACAGACAAATGAGCAATTAAGGCACTTTCACAAACTCCAACCCAATGGACAAATTAAACCACGAGAGAAAAATAATACACTTTCACAAATGTGAAAGTTGCCTGTTATTAAAACATCAAATCCCACAAAACAGTTACAACACAACCGGTCCATCCGCGCAGTCGATTCGGAGCACCGACGCCATTCTCCAAACAAAGACAGGCATTGAAATAATGACAGGGTTAACGCGAACTATTGTTGCATTATCACTTTATTTTTTTCTTTTGGTCCCACGCTGTCCCTCAAATGGCAAGCGCGTGATTGGGTGCGTATATGAATGCATGTATGAATGTATGTGCCTCTGTGTGTGTATGTGCGCGCGTGTATGTACGCAGGCATGTACGTGGCTCCGAAACAGCGATGGAAATCAGTGAATAGTTTCGGTGTCAAATGTTTTAATTTACTTTTCTATTTTGATGGGCGAGCAATTCTCTATGATACACAAAACTGACATTTCAGATATTTTGATTCCCATAAAAATATAACATAACACACGGCAAAGCTTTTCACTGACCTCATGTAATTTCAAACCCAAATGTTCCCCAACCCCTTTTAAAAAAAAAAAAAAATCTGAATGGCGCTTGGGTAAACAACACAGACAAATGGGTAACAGAAACAGAACTCGTCACTGATTCTGGTGGATTTCCGTGTCTCCGCATACGTCCTAAACATTAGCTGATTAGTGAGGTCTGAGAGGAGCGTGTTCTGAAAACCTTTCTCTCTCTCTCTCTCTCTCTCTCTCTCTCTCTCTCTCTCTCTCTCTCTTTTACAAGGTAGCAGGAGTAGACAAGACGGGTGACGTAATGTCGGCCTCAAACCATGGGAGTGGAGAGAGAGAGAGAGAGAGAGAGAGAGAGAGAGAGAGAGAGAGAGAGAGAGAGAGAGGGGGATTACATTGTATTATCAACATTAAGCCTTTTCTCCTCACAGGGGGTGGCGCCCGAAAAAGGTCAAGACAACGATCACTGACGCATTCATTCTTTAACTGTTAAATCGGGTACAAAGAGAGAGAGAGAGAGAGAGAGAGAGAGAGAGAGAGAGAGAGAGAGAGAGAGAGAGAGAGAGAGAGAGAGAGAGTCCTCTTACTTGAAGAAAGCAACATCCTCGCCTCTTGAAGAGGTTAGGATTGTGGGAATGAAATACTTTTTGAACAAAGGCAAGAACTACAAAGCTTGGCCGAAGACGGGAAGAAACAATTCGCCAAATAAAGCACTTCGGGAATGGGTGATTTCCATGACGTGAATATAGAAATGATTGCCTTTTTGGTGTTAGAAAGACATTTCACCGAAAATAATTAAAACAACTGTGAATAAATGACCTTGTACGTTCCGGCATGTAAACCCATACACAATGCAAATTATATATTTTATACTTACGGGAAATATCTCCAGGCCATTGTCGTGTTCAGTTGTTATAACCCTACAAGATTGTTTCCGTATAATACACATGCACGCTTATAGGTGTGGATGAATAGATATCCTGTTTATATTATAGTATATATTCGCATATCCTTGTAGTTTTTTGCGTCTCGTGGACAAAATATAAAACAAAGAGTTTCCGGAAAATGTTTTAAAGAACTGATTCTGTAGACTTTAACGCGAATCTGATATGAACACGGTACTCCCAAGTTCACAGACACGTTTCCCTAATCTGCAAGTTTTTAACTGAATAGTGCCATAAAGTATAATAAAATTTAATGCTCAACACGATAACTAGATGCAATATTCCTCCTTCAGTTATAATGCATTTCAAGTGTTAATCTTTTCCATTATTGAAATTTTAACTTGTTATCTTTTCCACTCACAGTTTAACAGGGTACAGCTGCCGGTTGAAATTCTATTTGTGAAAAGTTGGCAGAGTATAATTTGGGAACAGTAACAGTCCAAAATAAAATACAATAAAAAATAAACTGGTCTTATGGAATATGTAAAGGACTTTGCTGACATAATACGTTCAACATGTAATAAATCGGAGAATTTTAACTACTTATTAAGTTGGCAGAGTATAATTTGGCAACAGTAACAGTCCAAATAAAATACAATAAAATATAAACTGGCATTATGGAATATGTAAAGAACTTCGCTGACATAATACGTTCAACATATAATAAATCGGAGAATTTTAACTACTTATTAGTGAAAAACATCTGTTTTTGGAGGTTTTTCCATCTGATGGCAAAGATTCTTTTTCATTATAACATGAATTACTTTAGCAAATACGAATTTTGTGCGCTGAAGAGTATAGTTGTTATAATTCCTTATCAGTCAGTTATTATTATAAATTATTAAAGATTATGAATGCAAACTAAATAACACTGCTTTTATGCTTTGGCGACGCAACGACTATGGTTGTCAACTTCTCTATCCTGAATTTTCGGACTTCATTATATAAAAGTCGGGAAACTGTTCTTCCCTTTCGACACGGTAGAAAAAAAGTAAAGAAAATCAAGAAAACACCTAAAAGTAGCATTATTGGACACCTTTGTCCTTTTGAATCGCAGTGGTATTTTGCATCGTCTCTCATTATTGGAGTATTTTTGTTATTTAGTTTTCAGCTAAAAACCTTTTGAAGTTTCTATAAATAAAACTCATCATTGCTGTATTTTTATCTTTATGCATTGATGATCGCGATACTTTACACACTGACAAAGGCTCGGCATATTTCGCATTGAATATTTTTTCACTGATGTGTTGATCTAATTGTATTAAACTAGAGCGGTAAATTTTGGATCTCTCTTTGATAATTTGTGTTATACTTTTATTTCGCGGTTTCTCTTCGTATTCGGACGCGAAAACGTTCCTGTGCATGCGTTTCTTATACCTGTCTGTTATCCACACACACATATACACATACATACATACATGCATACATACACATACACACACACACACACACACACACACACATATATATATATATATATATATATATATATATATATATATATATATATATATATATATATATGACTTTTTTTTATCACATCACCGTGATTCATATTCAATCAGTAAGCTACAAACGTCCTTTAATATCCAATTCGGTAACATATATGAAAATATCCTCATTTGCTGGCCGCGTGGGTTAAAATGCGTCCACTGTAGTCCTGAGTTCTAGTCTTCGCCGGTTCGAGCCCACGAGACGACGAACTTATTATCAACTAAAAAATTCCCCTTCGGTAACATATATGAAAATATATTATTTCCGAGGTAGAGCGAATTGGATATTAAAGGACGTTTGTAGCTTACTGATTGATATATATATATATATATATATATATATATATATATATATATATATATATATATATATATATATATATATATATATATAAACAGGATGGTAGCTCTCCGACCTTCTCTACCCTGCGTATGACCTACCACAATCGACGTACGAAGTACATAATTCACTAAGTATATCTTCGCCTCGACGCCCACTCCTCTTCGAAGGGATTGCTTTATAAATTCCCCCCTTCTATTTTCGGGAAGCCTTCTGGGACGGGGTTTTTAGCACCAAGACTTTCTTCACCAAGGTAGTGGCTCACCACAGTTAAATAACTACATGATAACTAATTACTGTTTGCATCAACCTAATGCGTTTCGACTCGACTGGTGGTCGAATCCTGGCTCTCTCCCTGGTGATGGCGAGAAACATGACCATAAGTCAAAGATTAAAGAGGTTTATAATTTTACGATATTTTTAGCGCCGTCTTGACGGTTTTGTGTTTTGGGTCCGGCTTTCCTTCTTTGCTCATCCGCTTTTTAGTTGCGCAAAATTTACGAGTCGGTTTTTACGAAAACCTGAACTAAGAGAGATCCGGAACTGGGTAAAAGACCACGGGGTTGGGGAGGGCAGAGAGTGGCTTGCTCAAAACATGTCGCATGCCAAATGAGACCCTCCTCCCTCTCCCCTCCCGCACCCTCCACCCCCCTTCCCCCACTGTTCTTTCTATTCACTTATTCAAGCCTTGCAATCTTAACTTACAGTTACTAATCACATTAACAAAAGGATGTTGCACATCAGGCTAATTAGCTCCCTAATTTAGCAGAGTATCTGCACAAAGGGCCGGCCACGGGTTGCAAGTTCTCTCTCCAGGTTAATGACTATTAAGTGTCAGACGGGATGTGGGCGAAGGCTCCTGAATTAACACTTGCAACTTGCAACATGACCAGTATCAGTCTTGCCGAATACCTGGCACGGTACTGTTTATATTACAATGGAAATTATTTGGCAAATAAACTTATTACTAATAGTGGGATGAGTAAAACGCGATGTTTGTAAGTAGATTCTATTGTAAGTAGATTCTATGAGATTTTTAATATATAGAGACCGGATACTTTCATGGAACTTATTTTGTGAGTTACTTTTTGTTGTAAAATGATGGAAATAAGCTGAATTAAACATATAATGACTGGCTACTTTGTAAACTAATATCGTCTAGGATCAATTACAGAAAGTTGGGAGCATAATTCAGGTAGTCGTAGAAAATATACAAGGGCTTTTTTGTACAAGTAATTACTATTTCAATTAAACTTGTGGCGCTGGTTACTATGTATATAATAATAATTGGAATTCCATGAAATATAAGTATCTATTATCCAGATTAGGATGAAGGAAGCTAGCAGACAGGTGAAAAAATGAAACCAAGTTTAATGACTGAGTATTTAAATATAACTTTACCTGTACGGCAATGCGAGAGTCACAAACGCACGTGCGCGCGCACACACACTCCCATATATAATATATACTAATTACATATATATACATATATATATATATATATAGTATATAGTATATATATATATATATATATATATATATATATATATATATACACTCATACATATAATTATAATTAGTATATGGCATTCAATATTTTCTCTATTTACTTTTCCTTTTCTCTGTACTCTAATTATTACTGACACTTCATGAACACAAGAACATCCGTGACTGTAAATGAAAAGAATTAAAAAAAAAAACAGAGTAAACGATTCTGAATGTTTGCAACCCCGGGAAACAACACTTATGGAACGAGAAGCCAATCGTGAAATCAGGAAAACTTCCATTAATTCCCAAGTAATAACGCTGACATGGCAACAGAAATTATCCGGTTAGGACGTTTCTCATTTCTGAGATCATTTTAGATAATGGAGGTTTTCCGTCTTCTGTAGTGGGGGGGGGGGGGGAGTTAAGTGACGGGATACATAAAAAAAAAAAAAAAGTTGACCAAAAATTTCGGTATATAATTAATCAGAAATTGTGACTGATTCCTTATGCTTCGTAAAAAATTGGCAGACCACAAATTTTGGTATTAAATAAAAGGAAATAAACATAAAAATAATGTGACTTACTTCTTATAAATTCCTTAAAATTGGTAAGTCCAAATATTTTGGAATTCAGATGAATATATAAGTGAATGAAATTATCGTACAAACAGTTATTTATTTCGAAATAATTTTGCTTTTATGAGTAAACAATCCAAACGATTTGATATTTTGAGAAACAAAGATAAAAAGAATACATATGGCCGTTCTTTAAAATAAAATAATTATGCTTGTGTTCGGGATTTTATTAAATTTCGTCTCCAAGAAAGAGGAAGAAAATGTTAATTTCATCAGAGAGAGAGAGAGAGAGAGAGAGAGAGAGAGAGAGAGAGAGAGAGAGAGAGAGAGAGAGAGAGAGAGAGATCAAATAAGTATATTCAGTCGAAGATGCATAGGATAGGAACAATTCAACTACGTGGCTCTCTCCCCTTTGGGCCATTTTTTTTTAATATATGACCAGTTTTCTGATGTCATCCTGCTCCGAGGATTACAAAGGTGGAAAGGAGGGAGGAGGGGTCGTCCAATAAACTAACCTCTTAAAAGGTACGATTCAGTTTAAGTGCGACTTCGCTGTGTATTTGTTTGCGTGACGGTACGCAGAATGCCTATAAAACAAAGATGCACGCAAGGGTACGAGTCAAATTGTCTTATTCATCTTGCGTTGTTTTTCATCTAAACGCAAGGTCACATGGACAGGCGCTCTTCTCAGCAATTATGTTGTGACTTTTCATAATAATAATAATAATAATAATAATAATAATAATAATAATAATAATAATAATAATAATTCAGTTTATGAACAAAGTGAACCACTCCTACCTGGAAACCATTGCTTCTAAGATACAGCTTTCTCCATAAACAAAACCATTAAACCATTAATGGTAACATTCTTGAAACCTCTCCCACCTGTGCCCCCAACCTTCAATACACCTTCAACCCTGCATCATTAAACATCTATTAAATTTAGGACGTGTCCTCTCCAAGTTTCTCCCAATCCCATTCTATCGCACACTTTCTCTCCCAGCGATCATAGTTACTTCATCACTCTCATCATAACGACACCCAGCCGGTAATATCGGATTAATGTAGCAAATCGTCTTTATACTTCTCTCTCTCTCTCTCTCTCTCTCTCTCTCTCTCTCTCTCTCCAGCTGTAGTTGACTCAACAAACAGAGGCCACTGACCAGCAGCTTACAACCTCCCCCTCCCCAACCCCCACCCTTGTCTCTCCTCGAGGCCCCCCTGACACTTTCCACTTCCTCCACCCCGTCCACCACTCCCAACCCCTCTGCCCGCAATCCAAAATAAAAAATAACAACAGATCCACACACTTGCTGGAGATGGAAGGTTAATGAACGTGGCAGACGCGTGGCGGAGAGGAGTGGTCTGAATAGGGAGAGAGAAAAGAGTAATGAGAGATGGGTTTACGAGAGACAGCATAACAAATGAGGAGAGAATAAAGAGGAGAGAAATACGTGAGAGAAGCAGAAGTGGTTAAAAATATAATGCAAGGAATGCCACATCCAGGTGAGAAAGAGAAGTGACATAAGGTGTGTGTGTGTGTGAGAGAGAGAGAGAGAGAGAGAGAGAGAGAGAGAGAGAGAGAGAGAGAGAGAGAGAGAGAGAGAGAGAGAGAGAGAGGACGAAGTGACATATCTGTTTAAAAAATGCTGACCTTAGTGCCATGATCCACGAGATTTGCAGGAAAAAGGTGGTGTTCTTATCTTCCCTTGATGGAAGGGAAGCGCATGAAAAACAGAACTCTAAAAATTACCCCCATACAATTTACTACATGTAATGTCTATTTAGTGTTTGAGAGAAAAAAATTCTCGCTCCTACTAACAGACAGTTTCCCCTCCCACAAGTGAAAGGCTTCATGGAAATAATTCGATAATTACAAAAATAAGATTCTTCACAATCTTTTCAAGACACATTTTTAAATTTAAACCCAAAAAATGTGGATCGAGGGCAATATAGTTTTAGCCTTTTAAAACTCTGGGTAAGTCTGAACATTATGTTGGAAGAAAATTCTTGTTTTAAGCACCGGTAATACGCGGAAATTCGATTAGTTGCTTTAACAAACATTATCAGGTTTACATTACAATTTATTAATCAGAAAAGCACTATTTGCAATGGATGGGTAATTCATCAAAATGAGGTTACAGGCTGTAAATAGCACTGAAAGCAAATGTACCCGACTTCAAGAAATATTCTAAAATCATTAAAAATTTTTCCTATACATTTAAACAATCTACAATGAAAGCTCACAGAATAAAAAGATGAACAGACTTACGCATGACATCTACCATGAATGAATCAGTATACGACAACAGTGTCAACTAAGTCTTGAGTATGTCACTATCAGCCCACCCGCAGCTTAACCACTGTAATATTGCAATGTCCTCCCGAATTCTTCCATTTTATTTTCTACTGGTGTGTTCAAATAGTGCTTTCCATTAAAGAAAATTCGAGATTCTTTCTTCTATTTCAGGTTCCCATTTAAATCTTTACGTTCGCTTTTTGTTTGCATACTGCTCAATTTACAGCAGTTGCTTTTAGTGTCCCAAATCTCTCTCGGCTTTTACTCATTGCTTTTAAATGTGTAAATCTGGTGGTACGTTTATGTCAAACGAACTCTGTTTCCCTGTATGAGAAAGGTCTCTCTCTCTCTCTCTCTCTCTCTCTCTCTCTGAAAAGACATTGAAGAATTCGGGCAATTTTGTGCATTAGAGTTTGATTACCTGTGAGTCAGCGCGTGTTTTGTATCCGAGTGTCTCACTGCTCTCGGTTAAAACTGCCTGAAGAGGTTATAATGATCAAGTTTCAGAGCTGTGTGACTGTGTCTGCATACGTGTTTGTGTATTGGCTTTAGTGCGTTTCTGTATGCAGGTACTCAGCGTCTCTTATGTTTGTGCTTCATACCCTTGACGAAGTAAAGCTAAGTAAGCCGCATGACTTTGTGGACATGGGAAATTGTGTACCCTTGTGTGTCTGCTTTCCAGTGTGTGTGTGTGTGTGTGTGTGTGTAAGTATTATCTGTGTGTCTCGGTGTTCGTTTGAGAGTGGGTGAATTTATGGTTTGCAATGCGCGCGCGTGCACACACGTATGTGCGTACAGATTCCCCTTTCTCCGTGTTTGTGCTTGGCAGCGTGATTCCCCGTACGCCGGGAGGCGCCAAATTATCCAGTGTAAACGGCCGAGTCTCTCCGGAGTAATGGACTAATCTCTGGAAGGTTACTGTTAGCCCCAAAAAAGCACTAACCTAATATTGAGCCAAAAGAAAGCAAGAAGGAAAGAAGAAAGGACGAAGGAGAGAAAGAAAGGGAAGGGGGAAAAAATCCATTTTCCCGTTTGCCGACAGACCGGTTACAGAGAATTAGCAAACATTTGGAACAGCAATTAGAACGCGGATAATTATTGACACGTCAAACATTGCATGATCATACCGCATGGCGAGGATTATAAAGAGTGAGGGAGGAAAAAAGAGAGGATGATGGGAAGCCGGAGGTCGTGATGAAGGGAAAGAATGAATGATGGAGGGAGGTCGGGAAGATGTGAAGAGAAAGGCTCGGTGGAAGGGACTTTGGGAAGACGCGAAGGATCGCTTATAAGACAGTAGTGCTGAATTTGTAAATGGAAATCCGTCAAAAAGCATGTCGCTTTTAAAGTGGGCGGCTTCTGGTGATATAATTTTCTGCACATTGCCAAACAATGAAAAATTTATTGTGTAATATAAGTTGCACTTTTAGCAATAGTCCACTAATTGTGAGTGGCTCAGGATAAAAAACCAAAACAAGTCACTGCCACGTTCATTCTTTGGTTTCAGATTACACACACATATATATATATATATATATATATATATATATATATATATATATATATATATATATATATATATATATATATATATATATATATATATATATATATTATTCTGCATACGCAGCTGTATAGCAGTAAGACTCACCCGTAAAAGCGAACATTGTTATAGCAAGAGAAGAGATGAATGAATTGACATGACCTGTGGAACTGCTTCACGGAATGCACAAACTCATTAATTTAGTTTAGTGCACCCACCATTATTAGACTATGAAACACAAGAAGCATAATTAACTTATGAGCACCGATGACTGAATTGTCTCATGAAACGCGGGTTTTTTTATAAATAAAAAAATCCTCGCTATTAATCAAGCCTCGATACAAGCTTCAAAGTATCATCATTTCCCTTTTGAGATCAAGAGCTGCGTCGCGAAATGTAACAGCTCCCGAAGTATTCTAATTCCCTGGCCATTATCGAACCCCAAATGAAACGCTGAGGGAATCATTTCCTCTCCGTAATCAAGACTCGACGAATTGTTTCATGAAACGCTCGAACTCTTAAACTCGAAGCTTCGCCGGTGCCTGAAACCCTTGCTGATGGACATTTGCATGAAGTGTGCTCATTGCATTTCAAATTTATCCAATCATGTAAATTACCCAGAAATTCACAAACTAAAATATTTGATGCGAGATATTCAATTTCAAAACGGCCCCCAAAATGATTTCATAAATATATAGTTTCAGAATGAATAACTTCCCTCCAATATGAATAGATGTTTTGTGCACGCAGTTATATCTATCGATTTGGACTGGATGATCTGGCAAAATGGTCAGCAATTATGATTTACTTCTTTCTTTTTTTCAGCTCATTATTATTCCCATTGAAATCAGATGGAGTAAGAATAGTATATTTCACATTAATATGTAGTAGTTACGAAGGTAACATAGTATAACTATAATTAGTTGTGATATTACTGCGCAAGAAATGGAAGTGATGTTATTTTTTTTTTGCAAACTTGTAAAAAAAACAAAAAAAACAGAGCAAGCTTTCTAATTGTCCTCCTGTTGTCAGAAACCTTCATTGTTCAGTTTGTTAATTCAAAAATTTGTTTAACCACAACTCTGAAGTGAAGCTTCGGTGTTTGAAATGGTTTCCCCTCGAGTGAATAGAAAATGATCCTCTCGATCGCGCTCATAAATGTGAGGCCAAAATATCATAACCATTATCATTTTACTCACTGGATAATTATTACACAGTTGCAAACACCGATGGGACTGGCAACTTAATGATAGCGTGCAGTCTATGCCCAAGGATAATCATATAATAAGGACGGACATGGTGGGAAGTGAACCCCACAAGGGAAACAATCAACGACTGGAGACTATATTGACAAAAGAGGAAAAGAAAAGGAAGCAATGAAGACAAATGAAGTTTTGCCTCAAGAGGCAAAGATAAGGTTAATAACCTTAACGAGGGTGACTAACAGCCGTTTGCCAGACTTGACTTTTCCATTCTGAATAAGATTTATCTTTCAGAGTGCACATCTCGGACACAACAAAGAGACATTCCTAATCTCCAATAACGTAGCAAAGCCGCCATCATTAAGGAAACGCAGAAGAAATAGCGCAGGAAAGTCTTCACTACTGACAAATGACAGTAATTCCTGGTAAAAGAGAAACCCTTTCCTCATTTTAGACGAAAAATATTTCAAATTGAGCCAAAAAGTACAGTGAAATTGTCATCTGAACAAATGAAAAATATTCATTAGTATATAAATGCTTTGCTTTTGATGGAAAACACAAAAACAATATCACGTTGGCCGCTGTAATACTCAAAAATAAATACTTATCAACATGTGATCAACATTGACAGCAAAAAACGCCGGCAAACTGGACGTCACTAACAACCAAAGAATATAATTGGTCCGCAGAAACGGGTCAACAACCCAATCAAAATGTCCGGGCGCGCGCGCGCGCGAGATCAATATGTGTGTGAGAACCCGTTAACGAACACTATTTATCAAAGGATGAACCATTATGATCAACAGGTAAAAGACAATCCCATTCGACACATGATGAATCTGCATCCCTTGGCGGACAATGGTTTATCAAATGAGACCGGTACAATTAATTACATCCGGTAAACTACCAGTGTATGAATAATATGTCTGGGTGGATGAGCGACGCTATAGCAATGCAGAGCCAGCAATTGCCACACCATAAACTAAGGTTAAATATGATCCTGTATTTTTTTTTTTTTTTATCTACGAGGAAGCAATGAAGATCGCGGAAAAGCAATTTTGACCTGATTACAAATCAGGGGAAAAGTGAAAATATCTAGACCAAAATGATCTCTATATTGAACATAATTTGAAAAGATGAAGAAACATTTAGATCCTAGAACCAAGCTGGAGATTCGAGTGAAAACAGCCGAAAACATCAGTCAGAAAAAAAAAAATTATAAAACGACAAATTTAAATGTTATAAACAGATGTAAAATAAGATTCTAAGCAGCACAAATTTGCGTCTTAAAGAAAAGTACAAAAACACCAACAATAAACCAGTAATATAAATCACGCAATCCTGAAATGAAACAAAGCAGGCACATCCTTAATCCTATATTAAAAACGGGTAGCAAAATCCGATTGGGGAAGAGACAGAAACCTTCACGTAACATGGCGAAATTAAAATCCTCAAGTGTTAAACTATGTACCAAACATTTCCCCTTGGAAATGAAAGGGTCCCTGCAGTCGCCCCTGCAGTACCTTCTCAAGTGCAGTGCACCAACGGCGTCACCGCAGAAATAGGATAAAGCAAAATAAAAAAGTAAATAAATAAAAATAAAAAATAACAGAGGTCATCGGAGAATAGAGAAGGAGCTGGAGAGGTGGGGGAGAAGGCGGGGGGGCAGGCGTTACAATGCGACGTGAAAGGTGAAAAAACCCCATCTAGGTCCATTCTCGTCCAAACATGCAAACGCACTTGCACAAACATACATGTAGGATGCAATTCGCAGGGTGCAAAAAGTGAGAGAGGCAAAAATAAAGCGAGAAAGAAAGCCTGGAATCGGCGTTACTTGAAATGATGGAGTGAAATCAGTTGGCGAACTGACTCTTAAAGGCAGGAAAGCCGAATGAGATAAGATTTAAACCGAAGATCACAGGAGAGGGAGAGCCATCCAATTTGCTCTAATCTAAACACTGAACAACAGAAGAGCAAACGTAGGCAGTAATAAAACAAACCATCAAACAAAGTAAAAGCATCATGAATGCGGATTAATCCTCTACAGCACGAGTTCAGATCCCACTTTCCCTGCGCTTATAGGCTTTAATCCTCTTTGTGTGGGATCAACCGTATTACAGAAGATACTATACCTATAGACACGGGAAATATCTGACTGTCATTTTGTTATTTGATTCCTCTACAATTGCAAGGGTGGGAAAGAAGTTCCAAGGATAAATGGGAAAGAGAAATCCCAAAGATTAAACAAGGGTGAAAAATCGTAAAAAACGAATAAAAGGAAAAGGGGAGCAACAGCAAAGGTCAACAATGAAAATGTTGCCAGCATTCACCAGAAAGCCAGGTACCTGGCATCCTGAGATATAGAGCGCCACTTGTTAACCTTTCTGGGTCTCTCTATCTGAACCAACCGAGCCCTTTTCCGATATGGTTGACTAAATGTTACCGGGATATATTTTACTCCTATTCGATATTACGAAAGATTAAAGGCAGTGTACACATAAAAAGAAATGATCTACGAGAGAGAGAGAGAGAGAGAGAGAGAGAGAGAGAGAGAGAGAGAGAGAGAGAGAATATATGTTAACTTTCTTCCTATTTTTAACCATCAATTATGTCACTGTAGTTTCCAAAAAAAGTTCATTATCTGTAAAATTTCGGTTTAGACTTGAGAATGAGAAAGGTACTGGCTTGCCGTGTCGTTTTGTCTCAGTATTGTCCAGACGCATATATATATATATATATATATATATATATATATATATATATATATATATATATATATATATATATATATATATATATATATATATATATATATTACCAAATGTCCCAAATCATGTGTAGGTGGACAACTGTGGAAAAACAAGTCGTCCAAAGGGTGCCGAATGACTGATTCTTGTAGACGATGCACTGTTAACTATTGACTGAGAAAAGAAACTACAGAGACTAGCGAAAGAACGTGAATGCCAGGAGAAATGTCAAAAGCGAGTGCAAACAAGGGAAGATCATAAAAGAGGAATGAAAGCCAGGAAGCATGGGTAATAAATGTTAGCATAACTTGCGGAAACTGAGAGAGCCTGATTTTTATCAGTATTTTGGAGTAAATGTTGCTGATGAAGGTAGGGTAAGAAAATAGGAGGACCACATAGCACAACATGGAAAGCAAGAAAAGCATGGAGGTCTGCAAAAAGTTTGAAGACCACAAGTGCGTATATATTATATATATATATATATATATATATATATATATATATATATATATATATATATATATATATATATATATATATATATATTATATATATATATATTATATATATATACATATATATATATATATACATATATATATATATATATATATATATATATATATATATATATATATATATATATATATATATTATATATACAGCCTGCCGCCCACCATTTAAACCAGCATCAGCAGGGGTCAATGGGGCTACAACTTCATCCCTACAGACTGTTGGGAAGACGAGGGCTCAACCCTTCTGTAGACGCCTCTCCTAAGGAGGAAAAATTTAATCTCTCGATGATATACAAATCGATCATCTTAAACTACGATCTTGAATGTAAATCTCACAAGTCTTCTGGAAGTGCTCGCTCGTGTTTGGCTTTGGACGTCATGCTAAAAGTATCGAAGATTTCCAAATAAAGAGAGACAGCCTGCACAAAGCAGACAAACACGGCCATAACTCTGAATGCTTTCCATGTGATGCTTGAGGAGTATGTCAATGTTTATAAACATGTCGACAGGAGATCGGTAGCAAACACATACTCCCACCTCCTCCTCGAGACACACGCCCCCAGGACAGCACGGGGAGTACCCAGGGTATCCCAAAATCCCGAAATCTCAAGCCCTCAAGAAATCGGGCGAAAGAACCCCCTACCCCTCCACCCATCGTCTGGCCTTAGCAAAGATTGCATGTACAACAGACATAATGCAAAGTTTTCTCCTCTACATTTGCTTTTCTCCCAAAACTTCCGACTCTCTCTCTCTCTCTCTCTCTCTCTCTCTCTCTCTCTCTCTCTCTCTCTCTCTCTCTCTCTCTCCTGCCTTTTGTTTGCTCAGCTCTACGGACTTATCTCCGACGATAATCGCAGAAGTTGCTCACCGGCGATGGGGGAGACTCTGTTTTCAGTCCCAAGTCATTGCACGCGATTTCCTGATATTTCAGAGAGAGAGAGAGAGAGATCCTCGAATTATTTAGTAAGAGGAACTTCCTTCGTGACTTTCAATAACCTTGAATCTGAAATGAATGTAAGCAATCTAAATATCTATCTCCTCCTTTTATGCTCATGCCACCAGATTCGACGGCTTTGAAAAATGACGAATACCCTGTCAGAATCTCATAAGGTTTTAGCCAGTCCCAGATATAAATACAGTCCCTGACGGTTTCAGTGCGTTAACATTCTCATCCAGTTCTTATATACAAAAAGGTCTGAGAAACCCTAAAATTGTGATAGGTTCAGATAAGAGAAAATAAATTGCTAGACACTTTGTGGCTCACAGCAAAAAGCGAAGAAAAACGAAAGAAAATCAATGAGTGGTGTTCAACTCACTAAAGCTGGCATACTTGAACAAGGGAAGGAAGCAGGGTTCCAGGTCAGCGGCCCCCTCCCACCCTCCAAAAAAAAAAAAAAAGGAAATAAGTACAAACGTTCGAAATTTGAGTGATAAACCATAAACAACAAATAGCACTTCGGTACTGAGGGGAAAACCTATCGAGACATCAATTGACTCCAAAATATTCCTTAAAAGATCTCGTTTACAAATCATGCGTGACCTTGATTATGACCTAATGGTTCGATCGTGACCCTGATTGTGGCCCTATGGTCAGACTGACTTCCCATTTCTGGTGAATCATTCCGTCGGTCGGTCACGACCATCATTTACCGGGAAATAAAAATCAGGCAATTTCACTCTGGATGAGGTTCGTGAATTGATGTTTCTAGCCTGTTATTAGAGAAAGACTCGAACCAGTGATGATCCATAACTTTCCATGCGGGAACACCGTTTCCGGCACGATTCGGTGATCATCTGAACGCACCTTCACTTTGCAAAGATCTCAAGACGCTGAAAGACTCTCTCTCTCTCTCTCTCTCTCTCTCTCTCTCTCTCTCTCTCTCTCTCTCTCTCTCTCTCTCTCTCTCTCTCTCAAGGATATGTACTCGAATACTGCTGACTCACTTATAGTGCTACAAATAAACATACAAGAATTAAAACAGTGATTTTCCGGAGCTGTAATGCGCGCTTGTAGTGCTGACTTTACCTTTAGGGATAACATGAGACAATGAGGGGTTTAATGTATGATTAGATTCTTCTCCATAGCATCATATTTTATTTTTAGTGGGATTTGGGTGATTCTTTTAAACACAGACAACTTTTCCAAGAATAATACTCATAAATCTATGTGACGTAACAAACTGTATGCAACTGGAAGCATAGAAATACATTCAGAATAGTTAAACAAGATACTTGATGGAAAATTCCCTCATATTAAAATATGTGCAACTTTGGATGAAATCATTTTCATTAACTAAGCAACCGCAAAACTGACTCCCAGTCATCATTTTTATGCTTATCATAATTTCTCGACATATCACCATGGCTGATTTCTTATTAGCGTTTACAAGTCAGTCAGACTGTCCTTCATCACTTAAATACATCAAAAGTCTGCAGTTACATAACTCCATAAACCATACATTCACGAGCTTACGCGTGATTCACTGACGGTTCTGATCATATACTAAACACATATCGCACTAAAACTGGCAACAAGCTACCCATACCCAGAGCATTCCTCTTCACATTCGCTGTTTTGCCGTGACGGGCACGGGGCGACCTCCTTTTTACCTTTGCCATCAATGCAGCTGAAGTGAGGCACTTTTTTCTTATCTTGGACTGGCGGTGCCAGGTCTACTGGTCTCAATCTTTTATCTGCAATGGCCTCCCTTAGCCTAAGGCTATTCCCAGAACCACTTCTGGCCCTTCGGTATCATTAACTCTGGAGTGGACTTGGAGTCGAGGTACCTTTCATCCTTCGAGAATGACCCTCAGCACGAGTGGTCGCTCGGATTATAAAACATCTATGGAGGAGATTTTTCAATCGGAAGAACAACCCTCCCATTCAGTGATGAAGACTTCTTTCCTCAAAACAAACACACTGACGTACGTAGACGCTACAAGGACGCACATAAAAAACACGCAGGTATTCCACATGCAAAGAAAAACTTAAAAATCGAACGTTCTCTTTATGCAATGGCATGGCGTTGAATTCATTAAGTGCTCTTGTTAAGGCAAAAGTGGCATACTCGTTCAATTAACGTCATGAGCAATTGCACGTGAGCAATTACGAGTTTCAATGTTTGGATTCCAACCTTAAGCCTTTCAAGAGGATATGAGATGAATTGCTTCATTCCTGAGAAATCAGTATTTAAGAATATTTGGTATGGATGAAGATCATGAATGCTAGAATTTATATATATATGTATGTATATATATATATATATATATATATATATATATATATATATATATATATATATATATAGATAAATAGATAGACAGATGGATATAAAATATATAAAATGGGAATTTGGGTAAAAATAAAAAGACCTTATTTAAATCAGTATTTCAGAAAATTTGGTGTGGGATGAAAATCATGGAAGCTAGAATTAACAAAAAAGCAAAATGAGCGTGTGAATGAAAAGAAGTCCTTAATTAAAGCAATATTCAAGAATATTTATTACTGAATGAGAATCATGAATGTCGGAATTAAAAAGAAAAACATGAAATGGGTGTCTGAATAGAAAGGTGTACTTAATTACAGATTTTACCTCGATATGCGGGGGACGAAGGCTACTTGCCTTAAATACCTCGACTGAGTTTGTAAATAGAGGTCGTTCTCCCAAGCACACAAGGTGAACACTGGGGATCTGATTCTCCAGTAGAAAGAACGGTTAAAATATTTACGTATACATACAAATCTTTTGAACTACATGCCCGCGCTTTGGAGATATAGATTAAAAGGTTTTGTAAGAGGCTAAAACATGTTCATAGTCCAGGCCTTTGTTATCTGATCTCTTAATGACTTTCCACTTCGTCAAATGATTCTTCTTAATTTACGTTTTTGAATTTAAACTTAGTGAGTCAATGGAAAGAATCCCTCTTGTTGGTCTTGCGTAATCCGAAGAGGGCATTAACACTATGAAATGTCATAATTCGAAGACAATTTTTTTTCTAGGATATGTCATAATCTGAAGTGACTATTTTTCGTCATGGCAGGTCGAGATTGAAACTGCTGACAAATCAACCGCAGAAAACAAAAGGTGAGCTGATATTACCGCCAGTACAGAATAAATAGGTAAAAGATGAAACAAATGGCTGCATGAAAGCCGATTGGCCAATCGACCGGTGAAAATATCTTTAAATAACTTGCTTTCGCTTCTGGTTGTTTTTCCCACTCTATAAAAAGTACGCGACGAAAGGGGTTGAAAGGTTATGCTTCCTATTATAAGAAAATTGCATTTTAGATTCAAAACACGAGAGAGAGAGAGAGAGAGAGAGAGAGAGAGAGAGAGAGAGAGAGAGAGAGAGAGAGAGAGAGAGAGAGAGAGAGCTATGCGAAGATGAGCGATTAACGATAGCCTGAAATTTTCAGTAATCTCTCTCTCTCTCTTTGGTTAGTCACCAGGTAGTAGTGACAATATAGATTGCAAACAATCCTAGTGGCATTGGAGTGCTTACAGTCTGTGTGTGTATGTATGGATGCATGTGTGTATATATATATATATATATATATATATATATATATATATATATATATATATATATATATATATATATATATATATATATAATTTCTGATCACAGGATTTAGTAATTTAATATTAGTTTCTTTTTGTATATAACGTACTCCTATATCATGTTAATTTCCTGTATGTAATAGGTTACCTTTGATTTTTTTTTCAAGCTGTAAGTAAACCCCCTTTCACTCATTATTTTTCCGTATTATTAGCAGAGTACAAGTAAATTTTTTCTTTAATCGACTTTCTTTAGTGTTTTTGTCAGCCAATTTCCCTTGCATGTTTTCGGTATTAAGTAGCCTACCTTGACCCTAATATTATCTTTTAATTAGTTTTGATTGTCATCTTATCAGTCCTTTTGCAAATGTATTCACTTTCTTCCTGCAATCAAGTGTCCTTCATATAAATTTTCAAGCGATTTCACGCTCTTAACGTAATTTCATCGGCTGACAGCGATTTTCTTCAACAGAAAAACTGTCTCATTCTAATTCTTCAAAATTCCTAGAGATGAAGATTAAAGGATATTTTTCCCCAGATGCAAAGAAAAGAAAGCAATGAACATGCACCATTCTCATAAAAAAAGGATATTTCCGAAATCTCTTTGTCTTGCAATGAGGAGACGCCCATGGAACATTAGGCATCGATCAGCAAAACCTGAAACTGAATACCATTTATAATTTGAATCTGAATAACATTTCTAATAATTTTTCAGACACGGCTACGCATGCTCACGTACGTACCTTACTTTTCTCACTGTTCGGTCTAAAATAAGTTGAAGCACTTCAGCTAGATCTCATCTCAAAATCTGTTTCGTTTTGTGACTTTCTACGACAGTTTCCTTCTCAGGGGTCGCTCTGGGAGCAAGAGCCCGTGCCACCATAGATTGGCTAAATCTACAAGAACAGGCAAGCTTGTTTCCCTCCCATCTTCCCTCAAGCTCTCTTCAAGCCCCTTTCGTCCTCCCCTACAGTCCGTACACAAGTTAACGTAGGCTCGCTCTCCGTATAATCCTATGATATGACGAATTATACTACGTTGTTGAGTGTTTAATGGGAGTCTAACGAGAAAGTCTGTAGACTCGCCAGGGCCCAACGACGCATGACTTCAGAGGTAATAAACGCTCGGGGAATCTTGCTCTCATGCCTAATTAAGTGTGGCACACGTGGCCCTTTGCGTCTCCCCAGGGGGCTGGTAAGGAGGAGGACAAGGCTGAGGAGGAAAAGGAGGAGGGGTTGACAAGGGGTCGTGAGGGGAGAAGGGGGGGGGGAGAGGAGACAAGCCAGCGAGTTGTATCTGTGTGGCTGTAAGTCTACGTTTACGGTCGAGGGCGGCGGCGTCTTTGATGTTCGGCTTGGAATGCAAGGGGAAAAGGCCTCTCCATTTGGCAGGCGTTTATGGATTATGATTTCGAACCAGAGCTGGACACTGGGTATCCTTCAGGTACGTACACCTTCCTTTAAGCATGTTTTACCATTTCGTCATCTCCAGGAACATGGTGCATGGCTCTGATCTTCTTCCCGTTGTCTTTACATCTATTTCCTTAAAGTGGTCATCACCGTATGGTAAATAGGATACCTGGAGTCTCAAGTGTGGAAGTTGCTAGTTGTTTTCTTATTCTTCAAGAATACTTACAATATTTGTAGTGGCTTTTATGTGAAGACAAATATGTATTTCCCGTGATGTTATTGTTAGATTAGGTCAACATAGGAGCCGCATGGACTCTTGCTCCCTGGGTAAACGTGAAATTGAATCGCAGCGAGGTCATGCGTCGTTTGGAAAGGTCCCTAAGCTATTATCGAAGTTTA
The DNA here is from genome assembly GCF_040412425.1 of Macrobrachium rosenbergii. Lineage (NCBI taxonomy): Eukaryota > Metazoa > Arthropoda > Malacostraca > Decapoda > Palaemonidae > Macrobrachium > Macrobrachium rosenbergii. Next base: position 14,863,446 of record NC_089750.1, read on the forward strand.
GTATGCTTACATGCACAAGTTAGGAAGCTACGAAAAAGTTAAAGTGTTCTAAAATTTCCATCTGTATTTATAGACTACCTGAACACAAAAAATATGAAAAATATTGCTTTGACATTCCATACCGAAATATAGCCTTAAAATAACCACTTTTACTTACGCGAGAATTAGATCTGAAAATTACTTTTTTTAATTTTCCTTAAGACGAGTTACTTATTCTATTACCTGAATGCGTTTTGGTCACTCATGGGTCATGCAATTAACAAGGACATGCATTAACTTGCCGTTCAATTTGCAGTGAGAGAGAGAGAGAGAGAGAGAGAGAGAGAGAGAGAGAGAGAGAGAGAGAGAGAGAGAGAGAGAGAGAGAGAGAGCTGCTAAAGGTGGCGTGTGAATGGATGGGTTGGATTGGACGACGAGGTCTTAAGACATCTTACTTCTATTATCTTTAGTTTATTTGTACTGCAGAAACTAGAGTGCCAAGATGGAAGTACTTTACCTGTATATGGAAAAGTAAGTACACATTTCACTTTAAGTTCATACTAATACACTTTACATTAATAGGACCTTATACAAGCACAGGCCAACCGATATTCTCAAGATAAGGAATCGGTTGCATCGATGCCACTTCTCCAACTATTTCTATCGAAAGGATTTTCCTTCACTAAATCCTTCTACTTCAAATTCTCCTTTACTTTGTCACACCATCTAATCCTTTCTACCCCCAACAGATTCCACCCTCACCCACATTCATCTTACCACATGCCCATACCATCTCAGCCTCGACTGTCATATCATATCATATCAATAATCTTTACCAATCCAGCATTTCTAATTTCTTCATTTTCCAGCCTTCCACTCAAGTGAGAGCATGTAAATGTGGTTAGACGTTAAAAGGTTATAAAAGACCTACTGTGGCCTTCTGGTCTCAAACAATCAGTGACTCAGTATCGTTTGGTATCTAACAGCCGACACCAAGATATTAACAACATACAGCCAGACATCGGACATACGTGCATAAGTACGACTGAAACATGTAAAGAAACTTGGCGCGCTTCATTTAGTTGCTATTATCTTATTTTAAAAAAGTTTTGTTTTGTTTGATCCTTTCAAGCGAGGTAAACTTTTTACTGCCGATCCATGGTTGAATAGATGTAGCTAAGACTGACTGAACATTTTTCTTTTTATTTCAGTTATTTTACATTTTCGTATTTCCTTAAAAGAGAACTTAGAGCCCAACATACATACTATTTTTATATTAATTTTTTTTTTTGTACTGTGCTTCCCTATTTTTTCCATGGGCTTTTTCAGAGCCAGCGAAATTTTAACTTTTATTTATTTTACATGTGAGTTCGTAGAAATAGTAATTTGTTTTGCCATTCGTTTTGTTTCTAAACTCCGCAATTTTAATTTTGTTATTTTATACCCATGAAATTCTTATCACGCCTTTTTACTCTTATTTATTGTTTTACATACAAGACTTAGCTATGGTTACTTTACAGCTTTTGTCTGTATTTTATTGTTTATGTATTCGAGCATTTTTAAACACAATCAAGTTCTGTCCTTCCTTTTTTTATTTCTCTCACACGAAAGTTCGTCGAGGTGGTTCCGGTGGTTGAAGTTCTTTTAAAATTTTTTCATTTCGTCTCATTTGCAAATCTGATCATATCTAAATAAAGAAAACTTTTACTCCTTACTATTTTTGCCTTAATATTAATCAGTACTTGATTTTCTTAATGTCTTTTTCATTCTGACCACTTAAAATGAAAGAATTTGTACCCCGCATTTTAAAATTTCTCTTATATTATATGTTTTTTTTTCTTGATCTGCAAGTTCGTGGAAGTGGCGCAGAGGTTATAGTGCTTTTAGAAGCGATAGACGAAGGCAGGCGAGGCGGAGGAGTTTAACGAAGTGTGATACAAATCTGGAAGGACCCAACTCTCCCCTGAATGCTCTCTCCTTGAGGATTTAACGAGCTGTACTCACTCAAATTAATGACCTCGCCATGCTTCGCCCTCGACGCTTAACGACCTATTTGAAAGAATTAGGTCACTTCTTAACCGCCCTTTTTATGACGCTGAATATTCCGTCAAAACATGAATTATGAGGCCTCTCTCTCTTTCTTTGTTTTTTTTCTTGTTTTTAAGCGTGACTCAGAAGTCTCGTTGGCTGTACTGATGGTAAGTTACCCCATGAAGTTTACCATCAAAACTTTACATAATCTTAAGATTTCAATTCTTGCAATATATACCTTCCCTTCCCATTAACATAAGAATAAAAAGCGCCAAAAGCAACAACAGAAATCAATAACTTTAATAACAACTAAAATAATATCAGCCTTAAAGCAAAGGCCAAATTTCCCATCACTGAGCCTTCACAAAATGAAAGGAAAAATTAGTTCACGATTTTTATTTGAATTGCGCAAATGAGCATGATTTTACCTTCAAGATAAAAAGAGAAAAAAAGTGCACAATTCATTAGTGGAAATATTTCCGTCTCAATTTGTTTCACTTCCTATATAAAAACGAAAGGTTGCTAAACGAAGTCAAGTGGTTTCAAGTATGCCCCAGAAACAAATGATGCTTTAAAACGAGTCTCGTAATTTCAGAGAGAGAGAGAGAGAGAGAGAGAGAGAGAGAGAGAGAGAGAGAGAGAGAGAGAGAGAGAGAGTATTAGAGCGGTGACCTCATTTACCCTTTACAGCTTTTCTCTCCAGACACTAGTTCACTTTCAGTTAAATATATATATATATATATATATATATATATATATATATATATATATATATATATATATATATATATATATATATATATATATATATATATATATATATATATATATATATATATTTACATATTTGTATTATATATAGACAGACACACACACATATATATATATGTGTGTGTATGTGTGTATATATATATTTATATATGTGCGAGTGTGTGTGAATCAATGACCACTGATGCAGCATATTTGTCACAGACCTACAGAATTCTAATATAATGAAATGGAGATCAAACGCATAAAATCTAAGTTTTTACTCATGAAAATTAGAAATCTATGAAAGATTACAGGCAATGGAGCCTGAGAGATCATCAATAATTTCAATTAAAAGAGTATAAGATTTTGTTACGATACTGCATGAGGTAGGAGAAGAACTCTATGGCCGTCAACTTTATGAAGGTTGTGTTTTGAAACCTAGCCATTTTCATTTTCTGCCTGTATATAAATTTCTATTTCTACTACTGTTGTTATTGGTAATAATAATAATAATAATAATAATAATAATAATAATAATAATAATAACAATAATAGCTCTTAAACTGAATAAGAGTTATATTATTACTAAGAATAATAATGGGTGAAGACAATGTTTCAACACGCAAAAGCCACTCTGGGAAACAGCAAGTGCAATATCATATAGGAACATCCGCTATATCAAGCCCACAATAAAACGGGACGATGGGAGTACATCTCGCCAGATAATGTCCGTAACGCCACCATCGGCCATGTCAAATGCTCTCTCTTCTCACAAAAAGAACGTTGCTGACGGGGGGTGGGGAGGCAGTGTTTTTTATGTGAAGAGTCCAGCCACAAAAACAGTTGTACTTTTTAATGCAAAACTTCAATCTATTTCTACCGAGAGACGATTATTTTCTCGTGTGATTCTATTAAGAATCACAGCCCTTCAATCACAGCCTAATGAAACATTAACTACTCTAATTTCTTTTGCATCCTAACGAAATTTCAGTCGTCAATAAAATAACTTCCGGAATACCGTCGACGTTTAGGTGGTCGGTCGACGGGCTTCGTACTTACCACCACAAGACTGGCTCTGGTCACATGGCCAGGCACGAACAGGAGGAAAGATATAGAGGTCGGCCGCTCTTTCATTCAGTGTATCACAGGATTCGCACCCTCCCTTCGCCTATACTTTTCTGGCATCTCCGTGAAAGCATAAATCCGTGCAAGGAGGAGGAACAAATTCTATACGCTTTCCAAAACTTGAACACTCGAAGTTCATGGCGAATGGATCGGTTTTCTCTAGGATGGAATAACCCTAAGTTCTGGTTCACACTGAAATTCAGATTTGGCATGAATAATAAACCTGATAGCAAATATGAAGTGGATGAAAGATACCAAAAAATTTCATAACATTTCACGAAACGTTTTCATTTTGTAAAAGGACTGTATCCTCTTCAATATTCAAAGGAATCCACTTCATTACCGACAACAAAGCGGCCATGCAAGTTCTTGCACGTGTATAATAATACCTGAAGATAAGCTTACCACCAAGCAGAAAGTTAGCAACGTTCCCTTCGACAAAACAAGCCTCGATCGGGACAAGTAAAGAGATATCCGAAACTTTATAATTCGCTGTGGTGAAAATACCTCAAAGAAAGTCAAGTTTGGTTATTATCAAACGAATATCTTTTTTGAGAGCAACATGAAAGTCATATAAACTACAATGTCGATCGCGGTAATCACACAGAGGTAATAACAGCAATAACTGCCACTTTCATGTTTGTTTTTGCAGGACAAGAGTAATGCCAAGTCTATGATATATCTTCATTCTCCTTGTAGGAAAGAGGTTAACATGCGGATAAAAAAACCGAAACGCCAAAAAATATAAAAAATTGCTGAACTCAATTTATATTACACTGGACCTGTGCGTTATGACTAACATTCTTATACACTGCGGTCAGTGAAGCCAAAATTTGTCGGTGAAAACTTTCAAGTGAGATCATCTCACATAAAATGAAAACTTGCTTTAGACTTTGAATTAAAGACATTCAACAGTATCAATCATCTTTGTGACCTCTGAATTAATGGCTTTCATTAGCATTCATCATCCGTCCCTATATATGACGTATCACACAAGTGAGCATTCCACCTGATATGAAAAAAAGAATGGTAAAAAGAGTTTCCGAGAAGCAAAATGTCTACTTACTTGTTCTGAGGAAAAGGATATATATATATATATATATATATATATATATATATATATATATATGCATGTATATATGTATATGTATGTATAGCCTATATATTAACTCGCCTTAGTGATTAAAAAAACTATCTTGAATTGTCTCAACGTACGAAATCTTCTAACTAGTCACTAAAAGAGCAAACATATCTACCTGAAAATAATATATCCTCCTTACTTAGACCAAAAAAACAAACTATGTTAACTTGCACTAAAAGTTACTGAAAGAAAAATTTCCCTGAATCCAGGAAAAAAAAAAAAACAAGTACTTGTCCCCGACAATACTAAGAATACTGGACTCAGTTGTCCGGGAGGAGAAGAACCACCACACAGAAGACTTCTACAAGACTTACTTGTCATGGAAGAGGTACCGGTCTCGGTCGTTTTCTAGGCAGGTGCCCTTGGAAGAGACTGTAGTTTCGTCTATGTTTACCGTGGCCATTCCCGAATGGAACCATGCCCCTCGCCATACCGCTGGCAAGACACATTCTGCAACGTTAAAAAGGAAATCGTAGTTAGACATCAGTGGGTACTTTAGAGAATTCTTGGTAGAACTCGATGAATACGTCGTTAAGTGTCCTACAAATAAGTTTTGGTGAAATTTTGTTACCGAAGGAATTTTTAGTTGATAATAAGTCCAGAAAACCAGCGACGGACGAGGAATCAAGTGAAAACGAAATCTTGTGGCCGATTTCGTTAGTGCGTCACTGTAGTCCTGATTCCTCGTCCGTCGCTATCGATCCCACGGGACGGTGGACTTATTATCAACTAAAATTCCCCTTCGGTAATATATATGAAAATATATTATTTCCGAGGTAGAGTGAATTATATTAAAGGACGTTTGTATATCTGATTGTATATGAATCATGATGTGATAAATAGTCATATATATATATATATATATATATATATATATATATATATATATATATATATATAAAATACGGTTGAAAAATGTTCGTTAAATATCAATGGAATATTAAAAAATTTTGTGAATTATTTTTCATATTTTGGTAAACTCTTCGTTATATGAAAAATTCAATGAATACTTCGTTAAATTGTGTACAAAAACTTTTTTTTTTCAGAAATATTAACAATATGTATGAAAATGTTCGTTAATATCAATGGAAATTTAGAAATCTTGGTGAAATATCAAACGCGTATTTTGGGAAATATTTATGAGGAGTAAATGAATGTTTGGGCAAATCCTCATTAAACATTAATTATGTATGAACGAATATTCGTTAGGTGTATACATTTTGGGAAATCTTTGCTTAATGCTAATTAATATATCGGTAAACTCATAAAATATCTATGAATGCTTAATGGTTCTAATTCATTTTCTTGTTGCTTTCAATCGGGTCACTTGCAAAGAGCGAGTGATGAAATATACATAACCAAGCATGTAAATAAGGAGATACATACATAATTGAACAATTAATGATATACAAATAGTACCTACATCTACTCCCAAAAGTTAAAAGTCCCTCCCTGTTTTTATTTTTCTTGCTTTCTATAATCTCCCTTTTCGAAAGACACGGTATAAAACCCCCTCCCACACTTCTCTCCCCCCCCTTTTTTTGTAATCAGAGGTGATTATGAGTGAACATAGATTTCCATTAAATTAACATAATCAGCAAACACTTCCTTTGAAGAAAAACTTGGGGACGCAAGTTCAATAACCTCGACAACTCTACCTTAATTTTACAGCCCAGTTTTCTTTCGCGCCTTTCCTTGATTTCTTTCCCAGAAAGTTCTAGAACACAAAAGAATTGTTAGCAGAGGTGTCAAACGTCGGTTCCAGACGCCAAAAATGTTTGCTACTTGAGCAGCTGCTCTGTATAAGTAAAGAAAACAAGCAACTTCGGACACTCGCAATGGAGTATTCCGTGCTACGCCTATAATTTACACAGACACATACACACGTGTATGTATGTATGTATGTATGTATGTATGTATGTATGTATGTATGTATGTATGTATGTATGTATATATATATATATATATATATATATATATATATATATATATATATATATATATATATATATATATAATTGCCGAAAGCAGTAGCATTAATAGAAGGATTATCACCTCCCAAACCATAGAGCGAAGTGCAGGAGGTCTGGGATAAGGGCGCTTAAAATAACGAAAGTGAAAATAGCACAGAAGTAAAATAAAATCCCAATGAACTTCAGATTATCGATACTTGTATGAAGCCACAAAAAAAAAAAAAAAAAAAAGCTTGCAGTCCTGGCCTTCCTCCGCCCTCTTCGAAAAAACCGCACCCGCGAAATTGCATCGATATTTCAGCTACAAAATGGAAATGCTTCAGACGTCCACTTGAGAGAGATAGACAGAGACAGAGAGCTTCCTAAAAGGCGTAATAGCGTTTTTGGCTTTTATAGGCCAGAAATTCGATCAGCACTGTTCTGTAAGGAAAGTCCCCCTCCCATAGGCGGATAAAAGCCCTGTATTACATTCTCTCAAAATGCATTTTACTGTTATCTAAGGAAATACGAACTGAAATCCCTTAGTTTCGCCTTCATGCTAGGCACTGTCCAGGAATATCTGAGAAATGTCTTAAAATAACTTACACATGTTTGTTTATTCTAAATGAATATATACGTAAAAAAACCTACACAAAATAATTCTGGCTGCGGTACAAGAATGAATAATACGTGTACATACATACACACACATATGTGTGTGTATGAATGCGTATGTATCTGCGTGAGCAGTTCATATTATATATATATATATATATATATATATATATATATATATATATATATATATATATATATATATATATATATATATATATATATATATATATATATATATATATATATATATATATATATATATATATATATATATATATATATAATGTGTATGAATATGAATGTATGTGCGTGGGCTCCTTCATATTACATAAAGAGTGGAAAATCATTTAATCGTCACCATCTTACGGCTGCAATACCATAAATACCACAAAGTTAAAAGACATTTCTCATCACGATTATGTTCGCCTCCGGTCTTGAGACAAAGGAAAAACAAGTCTAGACCCCTTAAAAACTATTCTGATCGGAATATTTCCGCGTTTGCAGAAGAGATTTATGACTTTGGGATACCCGGACGAGTCTATTTAGGAATGGGATAAAGAGACGTTTGAGGACAGACGCTTCAGCTCTCCGCTTGTTGATTGAGAGCTCTCTCTCTCTCGTCTGACCTACTGACTGGAAAACAGTGAGAGTTAACAGAGATATAAAACAGAGGAAGTTCACTTGAAGTGGCTACTTCATTAATGTTTCTAATAATAATAATAATAATAATAATAATAATAATAATAATAATATAATAATAATAATAATAATTTATTATTATTATTATATTATTATTATTATGAGTTCTTCATTGGAGGGTTGGGTTTAGCTCTCGGCTAGCACGCTGTTGGCCCAGCGTTCGACTCTCCTACCAGCCATTGAAGAATTAGAGGAATTTATTTCTGGTGATAGAAATTCATTTCTCGTCATAATGTGGTTCGTTTTCCACAATAAGCTGTAGGTCCCGTTGCTAGGTCACCAGTTGGTTCTTAGCCACGTAAAATAAATCTAATCCTTCGGGCCAGCCCTAGGAGAGCTGTTAATCAGCTCAGTGGTCTGGTTAAACTACGATATACTTAATTATTATTATTATTATTATTATTATTATTATTATTATTATTATTATTATTATTATTATTATTATTATTAAAAGGAAAGTAAGGTAAAACACAATAGATTTTCATGGAGTAAGTGCGTCAAAACATTACCATAATAATAATAATAATAATAATAATAATAATAATAATAATAATAATAATAATAATAAACTGTATATATAAGACTCAATGGCATTCATTTCAAGTTAATACTGCGAACACGGTGCACCCATATGTCGCTGGCTGCGTTTGAGCTTAGCGATATTTCTCTTTGATCGTCGTCTGTGTAAAGTTAGTCCGCATGCAAGGGCACTGATTTTGGTGCTATTGTGAAGCCGGATAGTTATACTTCATTGCAGCGTATTCAGAAATTGGAAACAACGCAAAATAAGAGGTCAAAATGACGAGTCGAAATTACAAAAAAAAAAAAAAAAAAAAAAAAAAAAAAAAAAATCTATATTTACCAAAATATATTCACCAAAACTGAAATATTAGAGATGTATGCATTATATTTGCATCATACACGACTGAAATGAATTGCCTTCCTATGATATACAGTTTAATGTTTATGCCAAGTGCTGGGCATTGAAGAGTGGAAAATGATGAACAAATTTTTATGATACCCTAACCAAAAACTTACTTAGTGATATATCTCTCTGATCAGTCTGTGTAAAGTTAGTTTTCATGCGAACTACTAATTTTGCGGTATTTTAAACTTAACTGGTTGTGACTCATTGCATTATGTTTAAAAAGGAAATTCATTAAAACAATAAGTCAAGATGGCATTGTAAGAATTTCGATACTTTGCCGCACAAGATTATTCGTCAAAAACATAATAATACATAAATCTTTTCCATCCTCCAAAGCTTTGATAAATTAACTTTCCATTATGTATACAGTATATGTATTTGCATATATATGTGTATATATATACATGGTGTATATATGCATATATATGTATATGCATATACACACACACACACACACACACACATATATATATATATATATATATATATATATATATATATATATATATATATTATATTGTATATATATGTGCAACACACACATATATATATATATATATATATATATATATATATATATATATATATAATATATATATATATATTAAATCCATGGTGGAAAGAGAGGAAAATGGTCAATACCTTTTTTGGATGTACTTGTAACAAGAGAGAATTGTTCTTTTAACACCTCTGTTTTTAGAAAGAAAACTTTTACGGGTTTAGGAACTAATTATTACAACTCATGTTTTTATCATTTTAAGCTTAATTCAGTGTCAACTTTAATCCATAGGGCATTTTTATTACATCAAATTGGCATTCCTTCAGCCGGGAAATAAATTACCTTTTGGAATATTTTAAGAGTAATTGCTTCCCTTTTTCATAAGATGCTTCGTAGTTTCTTAATAATCAGTTTTACAACGATACTAAAACATTTGTCGCGGTACCAAAGTTAGTCACTTATGCTAAATTCCCATATTTACATGATGACTCCTTCAGAAAAAGGTTTATGCAGATCATACAAAATCATTATAGTGCACTCAGTATTAAACCAATACCGAAAAATCCCTTAACCATTGGGTCTTTCTTTAAGTATAAAGACCGGTTAAGTCCCTTCTTGACCTCTAATGTAGCATATAAATATACTTGCCCAAAGTGTAACTCTGGGACATATGTGGGATTTATGGAGAGGTTACTGAGGGTCAGAATCGATTCTCATCGTGGAATAAGTTTTCGCACAGGAAGTAGGCTCCCCAACCCTGAGCATTCGAATATCAGGAATCATGCAAAAGTTTGCAAAACCCCATACCGAGAGAGACGATTTTTGCATCATAGAGCAAACGCAAAACCCTCACGAATTTTCCATTCTAGAGTCGTTGCTCATTTAGCAGTTAGTTCCCCAGGTGAATACCCAAACCCCTTCGATCCAACTGTATCTTAGCTAACGCGTCTGCTTCTGTTTTCTCTCGTGTCATTCAGTCTTCGTCTCTCTGAACTGAAGGTTGGTCGGCGGGCTTTGCTTTTAAATATATTTTTGTAATTGTAAATTTTAGTCTTTACTGCTTTTTGATTTTTAACAAATTTAAGAATGTTTTATAATTTTATGAAGTTTATTGACAGATTCCCAGATGTAATAAAGGTAATATTAGAAAATGAATAAAGATAAGACTAGAAAATGGTCTGTTACCTTAGTCAACCTGTGATTTGAGAGATATATATATATATATATATATATATATATATATATATATATATATATATATATATATATATATATATATATATATATATACTAGTTTTTCAATATTTATGGCAACCACTGTGCATATTACCGTTATTTTCAGTTATAGCATAGGTAATAATTATTTCTATTTATTCTTCAGCTAACTTTTCGTCCATAGCTTAAGACCAGGACGAAGAACCATTTATACAGTCTATTTTTTAATTACATTTATGAGCATCAATGATGCAATGAACTTCAATAAGAAATGTACAATATGAACATAATGGAAAATTCTGAAAATTCTGCCGTCATTTTTGACGGCACGGGTTACAATAATAATAATAATAATAATAATAATAATAATAATAATAATAATAATAATAATAATAATAATAATAATAATATTTCCTCACTAAACCTCTAATAGTAAGGTTCTTACTCCACCTTCAAACTCCTTTTACGGAAACCAGGTCTTCATATATCTTTTGTTGATTTTACTGACAACTTCTATTTCATAACCTGAGCAATCAACCAAGGATAATATTTTTGTCTGTTTGTTTTCGCATTCAGGTATACAGAGAAATTGTGACACCCTCTTTCCTTCTTAAAATTTTAAGACAACACAGAGGATGAGTCGATTTATGTGTATTTCGAGTATTTCTTG
>NC_089750.1:14877552-14895052 GCF_040412425.1 Macrobrachium rosenbergii
TGGCTTACAAGACTTAAGAAAGCGCATGTAAGGTGAAAATTCCAAAGCTTTTCGTTTATTCAGCTGATGAGGGTGTATTCATTATCTGAATGGATGACCATAAGGCGTTAATAGGAAGCTCCAGTTTACTGAATGAACTATAAAGCAGCTATTACTGCTTCTCCACCTATCAAGAAAAATCATTAACGAACTGCGTATAAATTCCGACGAGTCTCTTGAAATGATGAAGAATTCCTACATGGATAAAATGCCCCTCATGCGATTTAGATCTTGATACTGCAGTTAATTACTGCGGAGTCAAAACTGTCGAGGGTTTTTCGTGAATATCTTCCAGGGAGGGGCTATTAGGCCTAGAAATAGCCCATTAAAATTCTAGTGCTTTGATCTGAGTTGTCATTAGCACACGGGAAGCCGGCGACATTACATATTTTTTTTTTGTGTAATTTTGCCAAATGGTACAAATACAAATAAAGCAACCGGGAGGGAAAATTCTTCCTGTTGGAAGTAATTAGTAAATTGCCGGTTATTATTATTATTATTATTATTATTATTATTATTATTATTATTATTATTATTATTATTATTATTATTATTATTATTATTATTATTATTATTAACCAGAATACCCAAGTGTCCTTGTCTCTGGGCATGAATCTTACAGGGAAGAGAATCTTCATAAATAAAAGAAAGTGACCAAGATAGTTTTAATTATGTGAAATATTACATGTGTAAATTATATGATGAATACTCCGAGGGAAATTACTGGAACCCGGAACATTAAACAATACCGCATTGGAAACTGGTACGAAGAATGACGCTTCTGGAAAAGTGTATCATGACAGGGACCAAAACGCATACAATACATACAATACATCATTTCAATTCAAATACTTAAGCACAAGCATTCCCTATTACTATTGTGGAATGAATAATATTATTAATTTACATGCACAAAGGCACATTCTGCAAAAAGTTAATCATATTAAAAGTTCCAATACCATTATCAAACGAAATTCTCTATTACGAGCCTCATAAGACCACAATTTTGACGTCAGTTGATGAAATAAAATTCATATTAACCAATCATTAATTGATCATTTTGAACATTCATTATTTTAGGTGGTCACTTCTATATTTGTCTTATTGTTGAACATCTTTAAAGGGAACAACATAATACACAGTTCAGTGTTAAACAAAGCCCGTATTTTCGCCTTTATGGCCTAAATATTCCGAGATGTTTAATAGCAAATAAGAAAAAACTTATTTCTTTATATTTAATATTCATGAACGATGTACGACATTCTCACTTCTCACTCCAACACCACACCTTCTCTCTCTCTCTCTCTCTCTCTCTCATATTTTTCTTACTTTAGATTTTGCCTAGGCATCATGCCTAACAATTCTCTCTATCGCTCTCCTATTTTCTCTCTTCAACATCATAATTTTTTTTTTTGTTTCTGGCCATGACTAGACTCCACTTCCGAAGCATACAAAATGATCTTTCATTCCGCCAACCCTTTTCTGAAGGGACAGCCATTACCACAACTGTCGCCCATTACGAAGAAACGACTTCCATTGGCCTCCTTCAAGGCGCTTAGGTTAGTGCGACATCCTTAATGGGGAGTCTCTTTTCATCCGGGGGCAACAGATAGGGATGGATATATATATATACATATATACATATATAGATATATGTATATGTATATATATATACATACATATATATATATATAATATATATATATAATATATATATATATATATATATATATATATATATATATATATATATATATATATATATATATATGGAGTAGCTGCAGGTGAAAAATAAAAATATAAAATACTAGTCATTTCCCCACACACACAAAGAGACATACATACATATGTATATACACACACACACACACATATATATATATATATATATATATATATATATATATATATATATATATATATATATATATATATATATATATATATATATGGTCAAGTAATCACAGTGGCTAATATTCTCACATTACCAGCGAATAACTCGAGAACGATCCCAGTGGAGAAGAGACAATTTAAGGTTATTTCCTGAAAAACCCACCTTACCTTTCCTGGCCTGGACAGAAAATAAAGTACCGGGTAGTTCATCGAACAGGGTGGGCCAAAGCTAGGTTGGAAATAGGCATTGTCCTTGCAACCTCATCCCCCCCCTAAAACTGGAGAACCAGAGGGTTAATTGCCCGGTGCACCCACCCTCAGAAGGAAAAAGCATGTAGTTAACATTAATGAAATTAACGTACTAGTCATTTTGCTGTTACCAAGGTTACATTTGGTTGGTAATTATGCATTATTGATTATTACACTTGCACTTGAAGAAATATTTCTCTTTTTTGTCAGGCAGTCACCAGAGGTGCCTCTTAAATGAAAAAGTGTTCATTCCGGGCATGTTGAGAAAATAGAGTAAAGAACTGTAGAATAAAGTAATGAAGTAGAAAAAGTGAAGCTAAGAGAGAGAGAGAGAGAGTTTTCATTGAAAGGGACGACTTGCAGGTCCAGCATAATGAGAAATTTCGAAACAAATACTAGAAAGCAAGAGAGAGAGAGAGAGAGAGAGAGAGAGAGAGAGAGAGAGAGAGAGAGAGAGAGAGAGAGAGAGAGAGAGAGTTTCCATTGAATTAATGAGCTGACTTACAGGTTCTACAAGGTAAGAAATCTCAAAATATATACTAAAAGAGAGAAGAGAGAGAGAGAGAGAGAGAGAGAGAGAGAGAGAGAGAGAGAGAGAGAAATTATTAGACATATGAACCCAAAAGTCATGTATTCAAATCAAGTATGCAAATACCGTCAAAGTTTTATAAATGATATTAATAAAGACCCCAAAATAAGACCAGAAATAAATTATATTTCTCGCGAACAATGTCATTAGAGCGGTGCATCCCGGCAGAAAAATGCGTATGCCATTTTATTTTTGGATAATTGTGTGTCCCCAACGTTGGCAGGATACGCACCATGCAATCATGCAACCGAATAAATTAAACAGTTCCTACGCTCCCCCTCACCCCACCACCACTCTCTCTCTCTCTCTCTCTCTCTCTCTCTCTCTCTCTCCCTACGAGGTGCCTCTTCCCTTTCCTCCATTACTTTCCCAACACTTCCCAGTTGTGTTACCAAGACCTCTAGTCCCCATCCGTCCCCTCCCAACACTTCCCCAGTTGTCTGTTACCAAGACCTCTAGTCCCCATCAGTCCCCTCTCAACACTTCCCCAGTTGTCTGTTACCAAGACCTCTAGTCCCCATCAGTCCCCTCCTAACATTTCCCAGTTTTCTGTTACCAAGACCTCTAGTCCCCATCAGTCCCCTCCCGACACTTCCCAGTTTTCTGTTACCAAGACCTCTAGTCCCCATCAGTCCCGTCTCAACACTTCCCCAGTTGTCTGTTACCAAGACCTCTAGTCCCCATCAGTCCCCTCTCAACACTTCCCCAGTTGTCTGTTACCAAGACCTCTAATCCCCATCTGTTCCCTCGCAACACTTCCCAAGTTGTCTGTCACCAAGACCTCTAGTCCCCATCGGTCCCCTCGCAACACTTCCCAAGTTGTCTGCCACCAAGACCTCTAGTCCCCATCGGTCCGCTCGCAACACTTCCCCTGTTGTCTGTTACCAAGACCTCTAGTCCCCATCGGTCCCCTCGCAACACTTCCTCAGTTGTCTGTTACCGAGACCTCTAGTCCCCATCGGTCCCCTCTCAACACTTCCTCAGTTGTCTGTTACCAAGACCATCGAAGAATCCCCCGCAAACAATCACCCCTTCACTGTCTGTTATCAAGACCACCCCCTCCCGCTACAAACCAAGCAGCCCTTCCAACCTGACTTTTAGCCAGCCAGGCACCCTCGAAAATTATATTGATCCGTTTAAAGGAAAATAACGGACGACGAAATGGATGCTGTCAGTCATATTTCGCCGGAGTTCCGTGGTCGTCAGATTCGAAACGAATTAGGTAATCAAGGCTAATTATAGCCCCTATCAAAAGGGCCCCTCCCTCCATTTCCTGCAGAAGGACGAGGAGCGAAGGGGTTGGGGGGGGAGGGGAGTCAGAGGGAATTTTGCACAACACAGCCTCTGTCAAACTGTGCAAAAGGAATTCTATTTTTTGAAGCGTATTGATTTTTTTAGGCTAAAAGCAGAGTAAACGATTCATTGTTGGAACAGTAAAAATATATCATTTACTCTTGTATCGTTTTCTTAGAGAGAGAGAGAGAGAGAGAGAGAGAGAGAGAGAGAGAGAGAGAGAGAGAGAGAGAGAGAGAGAATATTTCACAAGTGGTTTTAGAACAGTGAGGTAAGGATTCGTTCGTGGTTGCTTTTAATCATAATTATGATGGGATACATATTTTTTCACCAAGTACCGATCACTTTCTCTCTCTCTCTCTCTCTCTCCACCCAAACTACAACCTACGTAAGTCTACTAACAGTCAGGTACATAATCCATTATTTTTTTCAACAGAAGTACTACTGCATTCAAAGGGAAGTCCGCCTACATCGTTCCTTTCCTTACTCCTCACGTGGCGTACTGTCGGCACTAAAGGGTGTTCGCAGCGTCCCTTCGGGGATCACGTTTTAGCCTTGCAACTGTGGTGTTTTCTCCCATGTTCGACTGTAAATCCTTGGGTGTCATCCCATTTATTTTGTGGATCTCTTCATCTTGTTCTTTCCTGTCTTAAGCAATAAATGGCTAAAACTCCAGTGTTTGACTTTCATGCCCAAATTTCATAATTCATTCACTCATTTATTAATTTTCCTAAATTAAAACTGTTTCTTTGGTATAAAGTTTAAATTACTTTAGCAGCCTTATTATACTGTAAAGACAATTTCTCATGGGAAAATTCACTATCCTACTTATCTCTGGAAACACACATTATCTTTTGTACGACAGTTATATCAAATTAAATCAGATCTTAAGTATAAATTTATGAATAAAAACTTAGGCTTTCCATATGGGTATTACCATTAAATTTATCACTGATCTATGACAGTCACTCAATATCATTGTCTAAGATATAAGTCTTAAGCCTTACGTATAATAAAAACTAATATATATATATATATATATATATATATATATGTGTGTGTGTGTGTGTGTGTGTGTGTGTGTGTGTGTATGAATGCAAGCTTACGCACAAACATACAGGGAGACAAAAACAGCTCAGTACATAAACTACGACGAGGTAACAAAACACGAAACCCTCCTGTAGATCCCGACCTCGCTAAGAGAGGAAGATCAACTTCCGCTCTTATCTTTAAAAGCTCTTTTGACCAGTCATTAGGGAAGACGGAGATAAGGTCATATATTTTGGACCAGCCCATAAAAGACGAGCATGATGGTTGCGTTCTACCCGCATCATGGCTGTGCTCTGTTCGAAATTGAAAACCCCGATTTTCTTCTCATGAAAATCACTCTCCCCTCCGGATGAAGGAAAGGGTTTCGAATGACCAAATGGACGGGTCTATTCCTCTCCATAATAAGAAGTTGGAGAGTCACGAGATCGATCCTGGGTAAGGGGGATGCGACTTATGACCGTTTCTTAAAGAGTCTGTTGTGGCTGTGTGCATCTGAGCATCAAGTAGAGAGGGGCATGGGATATCACCTTAATCCTAAAAGACTTTATGAGGCCCGGTTTTATGTATATATACGTATATATATACATAAATATATATAAACACACATATATGTATATATAATATCTCTCTCTCTCTCTCTCTCTCTCTCTCTCTCTCTCTCTCTCTCTCTCTCTCTCTCTCTCTCTCTCTCTATATATATATATATATATATATATATATATATATATATATATATATATATATATATATATATATATATATATATATATATACGTATATATTTTTGTATGTATGTATGTTTGTTGCATGTGTACAAAGTTACTCAATTTCTTAAACTCTTTCCATTCACTTTCACAGATATCTCTCCCGCACTCTACTACAAGGTTGAATTAAAATAAGAATCTGTTTAATGACCAGAATTATTATTAAAAAATACAGCACTACTTCTCCGGATGTCACAAATTTAAATAAAACACAAATAAAAAGAAACACCCTCCAGTTAGAAGATGGTGCTCATGGAAATTTAAAAGGAACACGCAGCGCTCGCTCTTTATAAGTTGTTACTCCAAGGAAAACGAAGTACTGGTGCTTTCCAACTGTACCTCGGTGATGAGGGAAAAATTCAAAAAGAAAATGAAACACTAGCCTTCTGAAAGTTGGCGATGAATGAAAATTTAAAAGGCATATGAAGCACTTTCCCATCTTGAGAGAATTTTGAAAGTATAAGCTTTTACCCAAAGCGAGCACTCGCTTTAACTTACTCGTACTGAACGTGTTTTGATGCTTTTGCAGAAGTTAAGGTACTTTTTTTTTTTTTTTTTTTGCTCTTTACGAGCAATTGCTTTCCTAAGTGCTTTAACCCTCGGAAGTTTTATGTTTGCCATTGAGACCCTTTAACCTTTTAAAGCACATCCTTCTCTCTCCCATCCCATTTCCCAGGTATCCTCTCTCTCTCTCTCTCTCTCTCTCTCTCTCTCTCTCTCTCTCTCTCTCTCTCTCTCTCTCTCACCGTATCTATTTCTGTACGTTCCTTTTTCACATAAGTTTTGTGCTGAAAACGCAAGTGTTCTTGTAGAAGGACGCTTACAAACTTATCATCTCTCTCTCTCTCTCTCTCTAGCTTCGTAGCGTAATCAGCTCGCATACTGAGGGACCAACGTTCGATTCTCGGGCTACGCGAGGAGGAGCAATATATGCAGTCCCTAAAATCGAAGCCATCTCTCTTGGTCTAACAAGTAAATTAGGTAATGAGTTATTAGTCGACCACTGTATGGAAGCAGAGAGAGAGAGAGAGAGAGAGAGAGAGAGAGAGAGAGAGAGAGAGAGAGAGAGAGAGAGAAACGTGACATAAGGTTTCATAAACTTCGTCAAAATGTATACCATAAATACGGGAGGTTCTCGACGAGGTAATCCTCTCCTTACCGGTGTGGAACCAATAAAAAATATACATACATACATACATACATATATACTGTAAATATATATACACTATATATCCTGTAATATATACAGGGTGTAACACGAGTTTATGCAAATATTTCGGGAAATGGAAGAAAAAGTAATTTTGAGCAGAAAATGTTCTATAAAGATATGCATTTTAAGGCTTCGTTTGTCGGTGAGGGGAATTTGAAAATAACCGTTCAGGCGAGCGAGGTCGTTAACAGGAGGTCGGAGTAGCCTGGCATGTGGGGGCGGGGTTGGGGAGTGAATGAGGCAAGTTGATTGCTAGTCTTTTAATTATGATTCCTCTTCTTGCTAGTAATCTCATTTTAATGATCAACTGACAGCGGTACCGTATGGTTTTGTGTATAAAGAAAGTCATGTAAATGTTGCTTTGCAACATTTATTTGTGATGGTTGAATTCTCGGACGCTCTGTCCTGCCGCCTCTTCGTCACGGAATGGGTGAATCAGGAGTCATGAATGACTAGGCCTACGCCTATGACTGGTTTCTGATGAATACCTTTGATGGAGAGGGAGAGTTTTGTAACAATACAATTTCAATTTTTGATGGGTGTCTGTATAATGAATGAGCCTTCTTTTGATGGACGGGAGATTCAGTTAGGCTTACTTTTCTTTTCTTTTTCTTTTTATCGCTGTCCAATGAATACCATTGAGAGGGAGGGAGAGGGTTTCAAAGATGAATGCATTTTTTTTCTTCAGTATCTAAAGAATACATTTGATTGGGAGGTATTTTATTCACATTGGCCTAATCATTCCATCCTCCGTCTCTAACCAAGACCACCGAGAGACAAGGCCTCTTGGATATGACGTCATGACGTGATGACGTCGGCCCTGGTAGGCCGAGGTTAGCGATTCTTTCTCTCTCGAGCTTCCTTCCCGTGCATCATTTAAGCACGGAGTTTTTCTCGTGGTTCTGTTGTTTCATTTTTTAACTGGACCATAAAACTTACATGGCATAATGAAGTAGCATTCCATGGATATATCTTGTGTGTTTTATTGGGCGAACTTATATGGTAAGTAGGTAAACTCAACACTAAGTTCACTGCAACAAGTAGTTGACTTTTGCCTCTGGATAACGTTATGATAAGTAGTGCTGAGTAATCCCTCGGATTCCAGTGCTTGGCTTCAAGCCTCAATTTCATTTGCCATTCCATTTCACATTAGGATAACTTTTGACTGCAATATAAAGTCTGTATTCATCACACTGAAACCAGCGCTGTGCCATGTTGGGAGTGCAAACAAACATTCAGTTAGGCCTGTGCAAGTATAGCCTACACCCAGGTATAGCCTAAGAATTCTGTAGCCAGAAAAAGGGATTTAGGTAGGTGTTGTGAGCAGCAAGGTAAAGCACAATATAAAGAAAGACTGGTTTAGCCTAGATTGAATTTTAGTAGGAATTCATATAAACTAAACTTAACACAGATCTCCCAGTGTAGTCTATGTCACAGAACTCCCAGTGTAGCCTACAACAAACAACTCCCATTGTAGAATATGTCACAGAACTCCCAGTGTAGTCTATGTCACAGAACTCCAACTGTAGCCTATGTCAAACAACTCCCAGTGTAGCCTATGTCAAACAACTCCCAGTGTAGCCTATGTCCAAACAACTCCCAGAGTAGCCTATGTCAAAGAACTCCCAGTGTAGCATATGTCAAACAACTCCCAATGCATCCTACGTCAAACAACTCCCAGTGTAGCCTATGTCACAGAATTCCCAGTGTAGCCTATGGTAAAAAACTCCCAGTGTAGCCTATGTCAAACAACTACCAATATAGCCTATGTCACAGAACTCCCAGTGTAGCCTAAGTCAAGCCTATGTCACAGAACTCCCAGTGTAGCCTATGTCAAACAACTCCTATTGCAGGACTTAGCAAAGGCTTTGGAAATGACACAGACATAGAATTTATAGGTTCATCACAAGTGGATGTACAGAATAGTGATCAGGAAATAGGCAAGTTACCATTGTCAGTAGTCAAAGGTAAGGGACAAACCTTATTGGACCTAGTTTGGTTAAGGTGAATAAAATTAGGCAGGCCTAGTATTCTAGGGTTACAGGTACAAAACAGAAGGGATGTCAATAACTAACCTAACCTCATAGCATTACTATGTTTTAATGCTCATATATACATGTCATACAAATATTAAAAGACCATCTTTCCTCTTCCACAGGTAACAGTTGAGTACAGATTAATGAAATAGCATACTGTACAACACAATACCCTACCTGCAGTGAAGGCTAACTGCACAGTACATGCGTTTGTTCATGTTTCTGAAGTACATCACTTACGAGATTTAAAGATTCCTACAGAGGTTCATGATACGAATATCATTGAGTAGATGTTGAATAACTTGCAGAGAGCTGACATTGCTGAGTGTATTTCTAAAACCTGCGATACCATTGCTGTTATAAAATTAGTGATTTCACTTTTGGCAATAATTTTAGATGATCAGTCAAACGCTTGCCTGTGCTGAAATTCATATTTGAACAACTACAGTTAATGACGGAATAAATTTGATTACTCATCAGAACTGGTAATATAGTCTTCTTTGTTTTGTAATTGTTCCCCTCAAAGTTATACACTCTTGAGAGATATGAAATTCCTAATATTGCCGAGGTAGTCCCCCATCAGGAGTGTGTCTCCAAACAGCTTACCCCAGCGTCAAAAGAAAATGACTCTCATTTTCGGATGTACATTAAGAATAAATGTAAACCATTACTACCCAATGACAAAACAGTGGTACTGACGGTGGATGAAACTCACTTGAAACCATATTTTGATTATAAAGGCGGAAATTCAGTACACTTGTTGAGATGTACCAGGAGTAACTGGCTTGGCCAGAAAGATACAAATAAAACAATGAAGTTCCCACGGTTCTCCTTTGATGGAAATCATATTTTAAAAAATGAAATTCATTATGCATCATTCAGCTCTGAAAAACACTTCACTAGATAGAAGATGGTTTACTCTTGAAACATTATTATAAACTGTCATGAAAAGCATTCTCCTCATCCACCTTTGAGAAACAAAGTGTTTATTTAGCTTTACAAATATTCAGTGAGTATCTCATTCAATCTTTACTAACTCTTGGAAAAAATCAGTTTCCCTTTTTATTCAGAAGTTGCAGATTATGTAAAAATTTTTTTACATTACATTACAACAGTGACTGTAAAATCCCCATATAAAGGTCAACGGTTAAATAATAAATATGCTGCTCCAATAGGTAGTGAAGGTCATTGTACAGAAAAAATAGCAAAATTAATAATATTGGCTTCTACTAACGTTTTATTGAATAATTATTGTTCCCAAGAAAATAACTATATTGTAGCTAACAAAAAGTTGAATAAAAAGAGAAAGTTAAAAACTTTAATTACCAAATAATAGCTGTATGTAAAAGACAATAATTTGGTATTCCATTCACATATAGTAGAGTAAACCAATGCACTGCCGTCTTGTAATTTGACGTTAACATTTTGTATCAACATTTTTTAATACAATGATAAACATGTTTGTACTTCAGTATATATTATATTGTAACTGTAAATAAATTGTTTTGGTTCAGTATTTTATATTAATCTCTTAACCTGTGTTTCGAGTAAATGTTATTTGGTGCACAAAAATTAGTGTAGACGAAAAAAATAAGTAAATTAACTAATTACCATAACTGGCAAATAACAAATTGTCTATTTTGGTGACGTTTTGTTTACATTTCTTTCGTCTGGGAACGTAGTCAGTGCAAGCGACTCGGACTACCGTTGCTTACGTCACAATACATCGAACAGGCCTTGTCTCTCGGTGGTCTTGCTCTAACCCCCCACCCCCACCCCGACCCATATACCTGACTACTCCGACCCCCCAACACTATCTTACTCGCCCGAGAGCAAGTTGGTGTAAGCCTTGTAAGGTAAACGGTTATTTTAAAAAATACCCCTCAACGACAAATAAAGCCTGAAAATGCATATCTTTATAGTACATTTTCTACTCAAAATTAAGTTTTCTTTCATTTCCCGAAATGTTTGCATAAACTCGTGTTACACCCTGTATGTGTGTGTGTGATATAGATATATATATATATATATATATATATATATATATATATATATATATATATATCTGTTCCTACCTCTGATTAGTATATTATATATAAATATAGTGTTTTTATATATATATATAATTCTTAATTATAGTGTATTAATGGTCTGTTCACTCATTAGTATGCGCCAAATGAGTGTTTTTAGGACATTTTAAGGCAGTGTATTAATGAATCACTCATTATCTCTATTTTCATTTCTCTTTAATCTCTCTCTCTCTCTCTCTCTCTCTCTCTCTCTCTCTCTCTCTCACACACATGAAAGAACCCAATTTCTTCAACACCCATAGCACTCGACAAAGCATTTTTTCCATTCTCGTTTTCTATTATTCTTTCGCTTGAAGTTCGCCTCTCCTCTACAAGGATGACCTTTCGTGGAATTCTTAAGGATGAACTACCAGGCATTTCCTTCCTGGTGTCCAGCGATATCTTTAAGGAGCTGTTCTACACCTTCATGTATCCCAGAGAAAGAGAGGGAGAGATGGGATAGGCTTACTGCTTCCGTAAAAGCCATTAAGAACACATACACTTACAACCTTTTCAAGAATTTTAATGTGTGTGTGTGTGTGTGTGTGTGTGTGTGTGTGTGTGTGTGTGTGTGTGAGAGAGAGAGAGAGAGAGAGAGAGAGAGAGAGAGATTTGGAAATGGGTCTTTATATGAGAGCCATTGAGAACTTATCCACTTACAGTCTTTTAAAAAATGAGAGAGAGAAAGAGAGAGACAGCGAGAGAGAGAGAATTTTCGTATGCGAATCATTCACCAAAAGAAAATCTTATATGCATAAAGCCGCATCTATACGGATCTCTCTTCGAGATAACTCGAGTCCGCAGCCAAACTTCTTCTTCCCCAAGAAACTCCTCGAGGGAAGTTTTTGAAGCAAGTCGCATGCAAACTGCATCATCTCCAAAGTCAACTGAATCCGAAGTGGGTAGTAAACAAACTCAATATTTCTCTAACCCCCCACACACCCCCACAGGCCCCCCTCACCCTCACCCACAAAACCAATCTCCTTAGCCTGAAAAAACTTAACCTTATCGGAGACCCGACCAATCGGAATAATCTGTCTAAAGGCATGTTCGTCCCATAAATGGCGGAGGAAAAGAGAGAGATGATGTTGCAGTCTTTTTTTTTCTTCTTCTTCTTTTGGGTATGTCGGGATCTTATTGAGCTTATCTATAGGAAATACCAGACAGTTACTTTCTTTATATATTCCTCCTTTTGCTTGTGCATCGGTTGCCAACACGCTTTGTGTTATTTATCTTTCTGCATTTTTTGCGCTGACAACGATTTCCACCGAATCCAGTTTTGTTGGCTTGTTGGAATAAAAGACTTGAAGAAAAGGAATATCTGTCTTCTCTCTAGTGAACCGCGTCCCCCACCCTCTCTCTCTCTCTCTCTCTCTCTCTCTCTCTCTCTCTCTCTCTCTCTCTCTCTTTACGACTTCTTGAAACATGCAGGTGGTGGATAAGTCCTAACGACCTTCATACCTAGAATGGTCCAATACCATGTTCCTAAATAAACAGTGCAGTAAAACGCTTTGACTATATTCACATTTATCCATCTGATATTAGCCAACTGACACTGAACAGCATAAATGACTTTTACAAATGAATTCAAAGTTATATATTGAAAAATGTTTAAAATATATATATATATATATATATATATATATATATATATATATATATATATATATATATATATATAAACATATATATATATATATATATATATATATATATATATATATATATATATATATATATATATATATATATATATATATATATATATTTAAACACTGCAGTTTGAAGTTTTGTAGAGTAAAAGCAAATATAAAGCATTCAAAGACTCATTTAACAATACAACCTAATAAAGATTTTTCATTATTCTAGCGTTATTATTATTATTATTATTATTATTATTATTATTATTATTATTATTATTATAATTATTATTATCATTTTTAAAATATATAAAATTTTATTAAGAACTTGCTAGTTAAGCTTGAATATCTAACTAAATTCTCAATGAATGAAATGCCTGTTCGACCATAACTGAAAAAAACCTAGCAAACTGAAGAAAAGTAAACATTTTATAAATATATGTGCATGCATGTATGTATGTATGAATGTATGTATGTAAGATCATTGTCAAGGTTTTTAGTGTTTAATCAAACATGCATATGACCATACACTGATATTTCACCATTTGCGTCATCCAAGCACTTCCTTTATTAAATGAACTTTGAAAGTCTGAATTTCTATTATTAGCGCGAAACTGCGTATGTCTACGTTTATTCAACAAGCGAATGAGGTAGACAGAGAGGCAGAAAATCAGTAAAATGGATAAATGGAGAGAGGAGAGAGAGAGAGAGAGAGAGAGAGAGAGAGAGAGAGAGAGAGGAGAGAGAGATTCATCAAGATATATATATGGGAATATTTCATAATAAAACTTTAGTTGCGCTTCCTTGACAGCTTCTCTCAGAAGAGGCCACATTTTCCTTCCAAGCCATTAAGGTGAGCGCTGGAAAGTTCGACAGGAAAAGATGACGGAGGATAATTCCAGAAGGCCTATCGCTTAAGAAAAAAAAAATGGAACAGAAGAAACTTTTTCGGGAGGGACCACCACCACGGGATTTTCATTAGAAGATCGTCTTTATTCTTAAATAATTCATCCATCTCGATACCTGCGCCATATCCATTCTAAGGGAAAGTTTCTCTGGATGAAAGATTTACGACTGATGAGGTATTTCCATAAATGAATAATTTAAATCTACATTTAATGTTCCCTTCATTAGCTTAAGATGAATCGTCCCCAGGTCTCAGGTCTTACTTAAAAGGGCATACTTTACTTCCCTATGCTTCAAAATTCAGCTCAATTGCCACCACAAGCTGAAAGACAAATTTCAGAGTAGGGCAAGTAATAAAAAAAAAAAAAAAAAAAAAAAAAAAAAAAAGCCGAAGTTTCTTAAGTGCACTTGAGTTTTCTGTACAGCGTATAGTCAAAGGCCACCGAAAATTGATCTACCTTTCAATGGTCTCGGTATAATACTGTATGAGCCGCAGCTCATGAAACTTTAACCACGGCCCGGTGGTGGCATGTCCTATATCGTTGCCAGACGCAGGATTATGGCAAATTTAATCTTGAATAAAATAAAAACTACTGAGGCTAGAGGACTATAATTTGGTATGTTTGATGATTGGAGGGTGTATAATCAACATACCAATTTGCAGCTCTCTAGCCTCAGTAGTTTTAAGATTTCAGGACGGACAGGGGCGGCACAATAGTTTATTTTACAGAAAAAAAAAAAATGGAAGCTATGGGTGATGATATTTGGGATTATAAGAGCTACAGGTTTTTCCCGGTGTCAATCACTACTACTAGTAGCAGTAGGAGCACTACATGTAACAATGAAGCCCTTGTCATTTAGGGGGAAATAACGAACATTTCCATAAAACAAATCGTTATTTCTACAGAGAAGTGGTTTTCGCTGGGCCCTCCATGTTTTAACAGTGAGGTGACTTAGGTCTGAAAATGTTCTGGAGACCGAATATTTTATATACTTAATTCTGTTACAGTACTGTACATATCCAGGTACCATTTCAAGTACAAAATCAGAAAGTACACACATATGTGTATGTGTAAATTATATATATGTATGTATGTATGTGTGTATGTATATATATATATAAATATATATATATATATATATATATATATATATATATATATATATATATATATATATATATATATATATATATATATATATATATATATATATATATATATAAACATATATATATATATATATATACATATACATATATACATATATTCTGATGTATGGAAGAGTCGATACTTGCTACTGATCCCAGCAAAGAAGAAAAAGTTTCGTAAGCGCAGTGATAAGAATACAGATGGTAGAGCCGCATTTCGTACAGAAATATTCCCTGTCTTCTGTCCTAATCCTTCATTATCCACAAAGGGCTATAAATTTCCATACATGATCCTTCAGCCCCGCGTTTCTCATCCGCAATTCTTCTCATATCCTCCTGTCGCCTCTCTCTCACTCTCTGTCTCACCCCTCGACGTCAATCGTATAATAAAGGAATTTTCCTCAGCTGAGGAAAAAAGGGGGAAACTGAGGGATAAGGGGAGGAGGAGGAGGAGGAGGAGGAGGAGGAGGAGGAGGAGGAGGAGGAGGAGGAGGAGGAGGAGGAGGAGGAGGCAGAGTGAGGGAACGAACACTCGTTCATATGCTCCTCGCGCGCGCCATGTCTATCACATTAACTCTGATCAAATTATCTATCTTGAGATGTCGAATCTAATTACGTAATTTTCCATCTTAGCCCGAGCCAGGTGAAACGAGGGACTCATAATTGGGTTTTCTCGCTATCTCCCTATACAAAATTAATTTCATATTCACGGGCATATTTGCTAATCCAGAGGATGGGAATATCAATGTTTGTGGACGAAAAAAAGGGGACGCATTTCCTTAGATTTTTTGGCAATCAAGTCTCGTCCTTTTTTTTTTTATATTTTGTTCTTCCTATCCTTTAGATTGGGCGCATTCTGTAAAGATGCTGATGTCCCTTTGAATAATATTCACATGGTAATCCTTTTTGACATGAAGTTATGAAGGATAATCTTGACAATTTTGGGCAACATCTTGTAAGTTTAGTGTAGTGACTGTTAGAGAAATAAAACTGGCACTATACAGGAACACCCAAGCAAAGCATTAGAAAAATATTGGAACACGTCAAAGAAAACAGGCTCCTTGAAATCTTTAATATATTGTCTCCTAGCTAAAACTGAACTATTAACACATTTCAGAAAGTTTTATGAGCAATCTAAAATGATAAAATTCTGAAAATATGCACGAAAACAAGTTTCTCCATTTAATGCAGCCAACTCTCGAGATGCACAAAAGAGGTGGTGACCAACTTTCGGGATGTACAAAAGGATGAAAGCAGGTAAAAAAATATTCTCAACACTTTTAATAAATTTCCAAAACACAACGGGATTTTCATTTAAAACTTAGCATCTTTGTTTCATTGTCTGCCACCTCTTCCTAAATTTATAATAAATGAATCTCAATTTACCATATTTATGAAACTGGCAGACTCTCGAGATGCCCAAAAGGGTAAAACTGGCCAATTCTTTCGAAAGTAGCCAATTTTTGAGATGCCCAAAATGACGACACAATCAACTTTTGTGTTGCCAAAATGATTAAAACTGAAACTACTCTCAACTAATATAAAAAAAAAATATGTATGAAAAATCCTTCAATTCCCATCTTGAACACTTGGAAGAGTGAACATATGTTTTCAAACAATTTCTATGCGTAAAGACTTTATTAATAGCTAAGATAAAATACGAAAAGTGCTTTATACATAATATATATATATATATATATATATATATATATATATATATATATATATATATATATATATATATATATATATGTATCTAAATATTATCTATCAGAGAGAGAGAGAGAGAGAGAGAGATAAGATATACACACACATGTGTATCTATCTATTATCTATCAGTCTATATTATATATATATAAATATATATACTGTATATATATATATACACACACATACACACAGAAGGAGAGAGTTTAACTATAACTCATTTTTAGAAAACGCCTTCGCTTCAACAACAATGGCCGTCGACGCGGAATAAAATTCTAGAAATCAAGCAAAAAGTCACCAATAAAAGTTGTCAGTAAAAGTTTCTCTTAGAAAAAGTTCATATGAAACAATTGTTATAGTTTTAAGTACGAATATAAATGGTATCCAGTCATGAAAATTTATATAAAATCATGAATTATCGGATATAAGAAAAGATCAGAAAGCAGGAAAATACAGTAAACAGTCACCATTTATTTCTGAACTGATTGAAAATTAAAGAGAGAGAGAGAGAGAGAGAGAGAGAGAGAGAGAGAGAGAGAGAGAGAGAGAGAGAGAGAGAGAGAGAGAGCTATGAAGCATATGACAAGATAGTAATCAAGAGCCTTTGTGTGGAATCACAAAAAAAAAAAAAAATTCTTAAATAATCCACGGTCAGAAGACTGAATATTACTGTAAGAGAAAAGAACAGCGCAAATATAATAAATTTTGAGAAAAGTATGAACAATTGCACTTGATTCTCTGCGTGGGAATTATATACTGCAAATAATTTAAATGTATATACATATTAAAGAAATGCAAGCATATTCAACAAGTAAATACGTTTTGTGTGTGTGTGTGTGTGTGTGAGAGAGAGAGAGAGAGAGAGAGAGAGAGAGAGAGAGAGAGAGAGAGAGAGAGAGAGAGAG
>NC_089750.1:14900052-14930052 GCF_040412425.1 Macrobrachium rosenbergii
TAAGTACGCATATATATATATATGCATACACAGTATACATTCATTCATTCATACATACATACATACACACACATCCATATATGTATATATATGTATATGTATATATATATATATATTATATATATATATATATATATATATATATATATATATATATATATATATATATATATACACATAGAGAGAGAGAGAGAGAGAGAGAGAGAGAGAGAGAGAGAGAGAGAGAGAGAGAGAGAGAGAGAGGAGGTAATCACGTCGTCATCAAAAACTCATCAAAAACAACAGCAATTACTTTTTATTTGTCTGTAATTTTACCCACAAAAAGAAAACTAGATTTAACAACATCCGCTGTCAGCAAAGTGAGACCAGCTATGCTTCCGTAGCATCAACAACAATATCTTCATCCAATTACTTCTATCTGTTTTCACTAAAGAATAAAAAAAAAATACATAAAAAAAGGCGTCGGGACCGGCAGGGATAAACCGAAAAATCTATGTTGTTTGAAAAGATAAAACAAAAGTCTCTTTGCCATAATTTCCGTATTTCCTATGCGATTTTATTTTGTTTTTAACTGTCACTGAGTGACCGGACAAATAACCTTCCATTTTTTTTAAAATCATAGCTACTCTATTGTTTTAAATAAAAAAAAAAATTAAATAAAAATGCGATAATACCTTTAGAGACAAAACCATTCGCTACAAAAAGCTGATATTGAACATTTTCACGAAAATAATGAATTATTATTTAAAAACAAAATAATCTGGCGTTTTATCAGTAAAATATATTTTTTTTTATTTACTGTAATTCTGACCATTAAAATCGCCGGGCACTTCAGCTCACCTCGTCGAGCGAGGACATAAATTATATTGGCGGCGCAGATCGAAATCTACATGAGAAATATTTCACAAAGGCCATAAAAATACAGAGGGAAATTTCAGATTATCGCTGATTCAGGAGGGTAAATACCAAATGTCAATTTATTACCGGTAACTCATTGGTCGTTTAAAAGCGCTGGCTAATCATAAATCAAGGAATGGGTTACGTGTTCGTGACGTGGGGGAGAGGGGGTGGGGGAGAAGGGATGATGGAGAAGGGAGATGGTTCCATTTGCCTATTTTCATGCCAGTTATATGGTCTTTCCCGACAGGGAATACTAACCCCCCCCCACCATATCCCATCAGCACCTGTCTCTCCTCCCCAACCAAAACGCACTGATATCATCAATACATAAAATATGTTTTTTTTCGGACTCCACACTCATTTTTCTTTAAATAACAGTTCAAATCAAAACAAGGATAAATACAGGATATCTTTTATTTTACATTTAAAAAATAAATCTATTCAATTCAAACTTAGTTTAACAATATAAGTTTTAAATGTCAAATGCTAAATGTCCTTTTAATGCAAATTACAGGGTCTTCCTGCAGTACTGTATAAGCACGAGTCTGTATTATATTCCATCCAATCATTAATAAAATTTGATCAAAATGTACTGTAAATTTGTATCTGTTTTACAGTGGGCTAATACTTCTTTCAACTTAGTAAAAAAAAAACGAACTCCATGACTAGCTAAAAACTGCAGTAATAAATATAATAAATTAATAGGAAAAGTTGTACAATTCACATCATAAAACCGATTAAATATATAGGATCCTGAACTTTAATTCGTTTCAGTCAGATCTGAATCGACAGGTTTTAAAGAAACAGTGGGATGACTTGAAGATTAAATTAAATAATGAGTTTAAAACAACGAAGCAAACAGTGAAAATAAACTAACAATCAGAGAACATGAAGTAACTGGAATTATTACCTTGTACAAAGAACCCCACGATTCTCTAAATAAATCCTGAATCAGTATCTCGCCAGTAAAAAAAAGCAGGAATGATTTCAGTACTGCAGTACCCAAAACATTGAACACTATTTTACCATTTGATTTACAGTCAACATTAAGAGCGAAAAAATTAACGTAATATATAACTACTACGAACTTATGACAAGATTTATCGAGTACCAAACGAAACATTAATTATTTTCATGTAATATGAACGTACGTTTGATATTTGATTAACCGAAGTCGATATTAGAGATAAACAAGAAATCAGTTCTGCTTTGGCTGAACCCTACGAAAAAATGAATCATAAATCATAACCTGATCGGTTTCACTTCAGTCATTTGCAAACAAGATAATCACAAAACTTTTGCCAAACCCTTCGGAAAAAAATGAAACAAATTAAAACTTGATCAGATTCATTTTACCTCTTTAATATTTTGGTGATATATGAACTATCCCCAACTTCACGAACGATTTCACATGCAAAGAGGGTAACATCGACACCGGAATGTGATTGCGAGAGAAAAACCCATTACACAGGGATGTGGGTTAAAAAAGGTTGTGAGGTTGCGACCCAATCGTGCAGAGGGGCCGAGGTTAATTCTCCCTGGATCATGGGATCAAATGATTCCAAATATTGTTCGAACATTTAATGCGTAATTTACGATTAAATTTTTAACAATAAATCTAAACCTGTAATTGACAATTTAATCATCCTTTCAGTTGAAAATTTGTTTACATTTTACAAAGATAACATCTGTAACTAAAAAAAAAAAGTTAATTTACCTTCCACATTTATAAAAGTGACTTCATAATTTAAACTCCAAATTACACAGTCCCCCAAAAAATCATTTTCGAGAGAAATTCATTGCGAGAGCGAGGTCCATAAAAATGCACTTCACCCTATACCATAACCAATTTTACTAAACTTGCCTCCCTCCAAGTTACAGATAATTTGGGGTAAACTTTCTGTCTTAATTATGTAAGAAGAGTATAAACTAACAATTACCTTATCAAAGCGATGAAAATTATAGAGCATGAAGTAATTAGGAAAGTAATTAGCACCAACAATGATGAAGTTTCCTAGGGGTGAAATTTTGATTGTTCAGGAAAGTATTCCTTACCCAAATAATAACAAATGTTATGTACTACTACTACTACTACTGCAGCTGCTGCTATACCGCTAATAATTATTATTATTATTACTATTCATTGTCTCCGTTATCATCAACACCACCATTGCATTTTTATATAATCGCCAGCAGTCTAGTATTAACGGCAGTGGCAGCAGTACTAACGGATGGCAATAGTAGAGGTGACGGCAGCAGCAGCAGCAGCGGCAGCAGCAGTAATGAAAGAGCACAATTCATAAAACATCGGGAAATTCCGGATCATTTCATACATCACGAGTACATTACGTCCGTCCTAAACCCGCATTAAAACACTCCCAATGCGAGACATTCCCCGTTGATCCCATGTATATTAAGTCCCATTTATAAGCGTATTGCCTCAATATCATTCTCAATTTTAGGAAACCCCACATTTAGGACCCTGCTTTCATTTAAAATTTTTTTTTTCCCCAATTTTTTGATGACTCGCTTCTTTACCTTCCTTTCAACCGAATAACGAATCATCGACTAAGCAGTGTAACATGTTGGTGTTGGCTGTGGAATAAGCCATTTTGCCTTACCCTATATTCAGTAATGTGCATGTATATACAGTGTGTGTGTGTGTGTGTGTGTGTGTGTGTATGTATATATATATATATATATATATATATATATATATATATATATATATATATATAATATATATATATATATATATATATATATATATATATATATATATATATATATATATATATATATATATATATATATAATATACAATGTGTGTGTGTATTACCCAAGAAGAGCAAAATGTGATATAAATGAAAACTGATTGCACTGCCACAAGGAAATCAAAGAACGGAGTTCAAGATCGGTTGGCTTTGCTCTAGAGCAACCTCAAGCAAACTCCTGACAGCAGAAAGAAAGATTGCAAGGTAAAATATTAATATTCTCATGCTCTCTGTTCTTTGAAGTCTGAATGCGAATATCTTCGAGTAAAGGTGAAAGACCTTGTACCCGAGATTATTTTTTTTCACTTCTTCATATACTCAAGTGTATATATATATATATATATATATATATGTATATATATATATATATATATATATATGTATATATATATATATATATATATATATATATATATATATATATATATATATATATATATATATATATAATATATATACTGTATATGGGCAAATCATGATCTTAATAATGCATAAGGTATTCTATTCATTCAGTTCAAAACACAGCCTATAGGAAATAAACTTAATGTTTAAAATTGCCATCGTTTGGCCTTATCATAAGTGTGCAGGATATGGGTACAATGGTCCAAGCTTACTGACTTTTCATTCTGAACGGAAGTTTTTCATATACAGAAAGGGCCATCTGGGACCCCAGATACCCCTCCAGTACCACTGAACATAAGCTATCCATATTCTCAACGGCAAATACGTTTTTTTTTCACGAACACTGTAAGCTACCGTACATTAGTACACATCATACGTACACACATACATACACACAATATATATATACAAACATGAGTTGGTAAAATTTTACACATATCTATATATCTACACACATTATATATATATATATATATATATATATATATATATATATATATATATATATATATATATATATATATATGTATACACATACAAACTTTACCTAAGCTTCCCTACAATAATTCATAACAATGCAGGGCGATCCACTATTGCGTTCATTTACTCTTTGATAATAAAGTAAACACTGTGCAAGGGGAGTTGGTGGGCAGGTTGTATTTATACTGGTCTGTAATGCCGGTGCTATATTTGCATCACCTATTCCGAGACGAAAAGAAGCACGAACGTGCTCCCTCGTTCATTTTTAACGTGATTTATCTACATAGCGATATAAATCCAGTCTGTGTATGGGGCTCTCGCAATGTCTTTCAACACGTCTTGTGATACACACTGACACACTCACACACACACACACACACATATATATATATTATTTATAAAATCATTCATCACAAGACGTGTTGAAAGACACGGCGACAGCCCCATACACAGACTAGATTTATATCGTTATGTAGATAAATCGTGTGTGTGTGTGGGTGTGTGTGTATGTGTATAATACCCATATTAAGGTGTACCTTTAATGGTTAACAGGTAACATTTAAAATATGATATACTATCTTCAGTAGAATATTCTGGGTTTTGTTTCACAATTTTATTACATTTTGGTTA
Source organism: Macrobrachium rosenbergii (assembly GCF_040412425.1). Taxonomy (NCBI): domain Eukaryota; kingdom Metazoa; phylum Arthropoda; class Malacostraca; order Decapoda; family Palaemonidae; genus Macrobrachium; species Macrobrachium rosenbergii. Next base: position 14,905,239 of record NC_089750.1, read on the forward strand.
AAATCCCCAGAAATTCTGCAAACTACAAACTAAAAAAAAACTAAATATCAGTAACTAAAATTATTCCCAATTTCAATACGAATCAAACATTTACTAAAAACAAGAAAACGTGCATAAAGTACCATTGATACTCATAATTAATTTGCCGGGGTCATGAATTATATCGATGACCATTGCTCTGGCAACGTTATTTTACAATGATAAATCAGTATGAGACCACGAGATGGTCCAGAATGCCAATGGAATTCCTATATTATGAATGAGGCCATTACTCACCTACGCAGAGGAGATTAATAGTTACATTTAGTTTGACTCCCTGGAAAGTCCCATTAAATTACATTAAAGAACGTAGAAGGGAAGAAAACGCCTTAATTAATATAAGAAACTATAATATCTCAATTAAATAAGCGAGTCAAACTAACAGACACGCGGACTGTCACGCTACCCACGCAAAGAGCGTGATTCCGAAGTTAAGAAAAAAAACACGCTTCCAAAGTCTCTCACAAAGTGAATAGAGAAAAAATGCGATAAAGCCTGTATGAAAAGGAGCGCAAAGAATGAAACTATAAATCTTCCCATTAGAGTTGCGTGTCCTTTAGCCCCTCCTGCCGAGAGGCATATCACAAAGGAGTTCATAAATATGATACAGATCAGCGTCCAAACTTTTTAGCGGTTGGAATAAGATTAAGGCCGTGTTTTAATAGGCAGTTCATCTTGTATATCGGCCAAGTTGCAGTCGTTAAGTGGCGTGATAAGGAGATTAGAAACAGTCGGATATTAAACCGAAGCCGAAAAATGGTTCTTCCAGACGAGACTCCCTTCCAGGAGTAAACAAAGGTTACTGGGGAACACCTGGGCGCCAAGGAAACAAAAGGTTACGCAATAGGAAAATGACACTTGAGTCTGCCAGGTTCGCTGGTCTGCTGTGGATAACAGACTGTGAGCCGCGGAAGTACATACGCGCATCAGTTAATACCCTTGTTTTACAAGAAAATATGTAAAAGTTGCTATCATGAGGAAATAAACCTTATGAAACACTTTTTCAGAACCGGGAAGCCATTATCATAGGGAGCCAACTTTCTCTAAACACACACACACACACAAACATATATATATATATATATATATATATATATATATATATATATATATATATATATATATATATATATATATATATATATATATATATATATATATGTGTGGTTGGGTGTGTGTACACGTGTGTGTGTTTATGGACGTGTGCGTGTGAGCGTGCGCGTACATATCCCGAAAATACTGCAAAACTAATGCACACTCGGGAAAATCTTCCGAACCCTGAGAAATAAAAGCAATAAAGGATTCACCTAGCCACTGAAAACTCGCAGCCAAATCTCTTCTAATACAGATTTAACTCTAATATTTCACGGACGATTTTTCCCGAAGAACAACGACAACAAAAGCAACAAAAAACAGGAACGAAGTGTAACTCTAGAAATTCTCGGAAAATCTTCAGGTCAAATAAATAAAGACAAGCTCCTTGAAGAAACAGAGATTTGATGGAATCAGTCGGGACAGGGAAGAGAGAGAACGACACAACTGGGGAGGAGAGTGGGGGTGAAGGTGAGGAGGGGGTCGATGAGGGGGTGATTGGGGTGGAGGATGGGATACTCATATAGTGGTAGGGTGAGGGTGAGGGTGAGGAGGATAGCGTGTGGAAAAGGGAATTCTATTGGTATGTTGCGAAATGTAAAAAGATTCCACAGGGAGTTATTTCTCTCTCTCTCTCTCTCTCTCTCTCTCTCTCTCTCTCTCTCTCTCTCTCTCTCTGACGAAATGCGGAGGAATCTCACAAATGTTTCTTGCTCTTCCCATCAATTTCTCTCATTCACAATCTTTTTCACGAGAGATAAGGGTCTCTCTCTCTCTCTCTCTCTCTCTCTCTCTCTCTCTCTCTCTCTCTCTCTCTCTCTCTCTCTCATATATATATATATATATATATATATATATATATATATATATATATATATATATATATATATATATATATATATATATATGAATATATTAAACATGAGCAGGCTACAAGGCAGTATTACAAATGTTTACTACCTTTTATCAACTCGCATTCTCAGCCTGGTTAACAACAGTATTACAAATGTTACTACCTTTCTCCCTCTCTTTATAATGGTTAACAACATGCAAATGTATATATCTATCTCTTTATATATATATATATATATATATATATATATATATATATATATATATATATATGTGTGTGTGTGTGTGTGTGGCTCCTACTTATTCTCAACTTTCACTCTTAGCCTGGTTAACAGCATGCAAAAGTACTCTCTCTCTCTCTCTCTCTCTCTCTCTCTCTCTCTCTCTCTCTCTCTCTCTCTCTCTCTCTGTAAGTCGAAAGAGATGAATTCTGAATTTTACACGGGCATTGACCTATTAACCCTTTCTCTCATCCACCTTTTCCCCCATGTTAAGCATATGTGAAACGGTCTTAAAGAGCTTCTCTCTCTCTTCTCTCCCTCTCTCTCTCTCTCTCTCTCTCTCTCTCTCTCTCTCTCTCTCTCTCTCTCTCTCCTTCAGAGAATGAAATAGATATTCACAAATATTGATAAAAGAGGAATACAAGTAAACACACACACACACACACACTTCAATGCTACCTCGTGGCGTGAAATATCTCAGTGGACTCCCGCCTTTGAGGATAACGTAATCCTCCACATTTACGCATTTAAATAACCTTTGCTTAAAAGGAAGTCAAGGGCGGGCACTTCGAGATGCAAAAGTTGAGGTTTCGAAATGTTATCTCGAGAGGAAACGAGATAATAAAAAAAAAGTCCACATGTAAAATTACTAAGGTTTTTTGCGTCCAGATAATTCATGTTGTCAGATTAAGCTGGCCTTATGGAGAGCACGGGTTCTTGTTCGTACGATTAGTCCGTAATACATGGGGTAACATACACTTTGGGAGAAAGAATGGATGATTGAGAGAGAGAGAGAGAGAGGGGGTTATGTCTTTTGTATAATACGAAGGCAAAGTTTGTGAAGTTTAATTTCAAAATAAACTACAATCAAATTAATTTTTCATACATCACGACACAAGAACATATAAACAATCATTGCAAAATTCTGAAATCTTAACATTGCTGATTATCTTCTCTCTCTCTCTCTCTCTCTCTCTCTCTCTCTCTCTCTCTCTCTCGTTCCTCTTAACTCATGATTCGTAAATCCAGGCAACCAACTAAAATCAATTCTATCTTTCTGTCTGTCCGCCAGTCTGCCTCTCTATACCTCATCAATCAGACTAATCTAACTTTTTGCAAAACTTTTTCAGCGCCAAAACCAAATTACAAAGCAACTGCCCGATTTATCAATGGACATGAAGTTATTTTGCAGTGTTCCCTTACACATCACGACCTCTCAATGATTTGTAGTGTTATGGGACTCCACATTCAATTTAAAGGAGGTTCCGTTTTATCCAGCGAATCATCCCGGCAATTCTCTCCTCCATTCAGTCGAACCGATATTAGCAAATCAGCGAGCGAATCATTTATTGTGCTGTGGAAAGCTAAACATAATCTGCTTTTGCGTAACTGCCAGATAACATCATCCGCCATTGCGTAATTGATATATATCATCCACCATTAATGCGAATTCGAAAGAGAAAGGCCCCGTGCTATCGGATACCTACGCGGTGAAAGCATCTGTTATTGAGCAATTACAGTACGGGATAGTATCAAACTGGCATAATTTATTTATGTGAGCGAGGAAATTCTATTTCTATATACGACGATTGTTTCCACCCCTGAAAATTTATTTATGGCAGAGGGAAAATTTATTTCTAAAATCCAAAGAAATTGATTGGTATGAAAAAGATTTACTTATCCAGGTTAAATTAATTTACTCATATAACTACATATTACCTGTTTAAAACCATTAGACAGAATAAGTTGGTAAGGCTAAAACTCCATTTAAATGGTTTACATGACTTTTAGAGGTAATGAATGTGATGAAATTCTAAAAACTATATAAGTCTAAACAACTTTGGGGATTTAGGTGTTGAAATTCAGCATTACAGGACAGAAGTAAACGTTTGTTATTCACGACTGATAGATGATTCATTCATTCAAACTGGCGTCACAAGGGTTATGGTCATCGACACTATGGTCATACGGGAAGATTCCGTCACTGGATTAAGACTAGAAAAGCCTCTGAAATTTTCTAAGATGAATAAGATCAGAAAAAGAATAACTTTATTGATAATTAGGTTTCATAATATTATTACAAGTCTGTAACTGAATAATTATGTGATGATTATGTCATAACTGAAGATACTCGTTGAGTAAAGATTGATTCCCATGTGTTGGCTAAATTTATCTATTTTCGGAATGTTTAGCGTCTTCGTTAAATGAAATTTTCATAAAATATTTATGCTCACAAAATATTTCTGAGTGTTACTGAAAACGCATTATTCAAAACATTTATATTACGGTGATTAAAAAAAAAAACATATTCACTGAAATTTAAGAACTCTGAACGGGACCAAAACCTTATTCAAAGAATTTCAGGATCAATTCAGGTTATGGCAGCGAATGTCGTCTTCCGGTTGACAGTCGTTAATGTTTTTGTCAGGGTTCCAAAAAGAACGAAAGAAATGCCACTTGATTCATCAAACGAGTTGAACTACAGTATCTTTTTCAAAATTTCACAATAGCCTATTTCCCTTATATGCAATATTTTTTCCTTTGTTGTATAAAAGAAGTTGATTTAATTTACTCTCTCTCTCTCTCTCTCTCTCTCTCTCTCTCTCTCTCTCTCTCTCTCTCTCTCTCTCTCTCTCTTGTTTCAGGAATGGACTGAAGCTCGAGAAAAAATATATTCACAATTCCAATTGTGCTTTTGATTAATTAGTTTGCCTTTACAATGTTATTTTATTTTGTTTCCTCGTTTTCCGTCGGGTCAACAAAAATACTTAACGGATATAACGTGTTAGTGCTCTAATTCGGCAAGAGATCGGCAAGAGAAAGTATTTTTTCTAGTAAATATAGGTCTTTGACTCTAGGGAGAGATGGTTTAGGGATTAACCTTCCAGTTCTCGGTAATTCTATTTTTTTTTTTTTTATGAGTTTGGTCGCCTTTTATTTTTTCAGCCGGCATGCAACCCCTTCAGTCGACTATCTACTAAGTAACTGGCTCATTGCTTAAGTGAACAAAGGCATAATAGAACAATTATCATAACTGCGATGTTTCTTTTAGCAGACCCTATCAGGGGTGGCGCCGAATAAAAGAACAGTGTCACAGTCCCTGGATTTCTCAAGTCTGAGCTCTAGAATCGTGGATGAACCAACTTTGCAGAAAACTTCCACAGCATTACCCGGTTCATACACCTACAGAAGGCTCGTCAACATCCACTGAATCCCATCACATACTTACAAACACACACACACACACTCTACCATTTGTGAGGAACAGAAAATCTCTCAGCAGTCTTCAATCGTATTTCTTCTATGGGTTTCAGTTTATTTCTGATATTTAGATTTTTCCTTGTACTGCTGCACTGCCATTATACAGAGCAACGTAATGCTTTGTAAGATTGCTTGATATTAGCCATAAGTTAATGGCTGAAACAGCTGCGGACAAAAGGACAAATAAATGGAACAGCAAGTGCAGTTTTTGCTTTTCCTTCAAAACTTTAGCCCTGAAGACGAAAAGATACAATGAGAAAAGTTCAGTTGCACAGTCAAGAAAAAAAAAATATATAATATATATATTCATATATATATATATATATATATATATATATATATATATATATATATATTATATATATTTTTTTTTACAGCTAAAACCATTTATCGAAAGTAGAAGGTAATGTTTTTAGAAGATGAAAACACCTCCAACATGCACAAGGAATAAAGTAGCAAGACTCTTTCACCTAACCTTCCTTTTTTCATATAATACAGCCTTTCTTCTCTTCGAAGTAGGCTCGAATTCAGGAACGCACAGAAATAAATGAAAAACACCATATGATAGATAAATGAGCGAACAAACAGCCAAAGTTCTAATGATTTTGGCTGTGGAATTATATTCTTATTTATCATCATATAATATTTCAAGCATTACCAAATTTAGAACCATCTAAAAATATAGGAAAATCAAATAGTTTCTTCATTTAGAAGCATATTCGAGTTCACGCTGATGATATACGTGATGAGCACACACATTATATATATATATATATATATATATATATATATATATATATATATATATATATATATATATATATATATATATATTACATGTATATATTATGTATGTATATGTACGGTATATATATATGTATATATATATATATATATATATATATATATATATATATATATATATATATATATATATATATATACACACACACATACACACAAGTCTATGTAGTTAACACACCTAAGGGTACTGAACTCTATGTCTGGACTTGCCGTCGTCCAGTCAGAGGTAAGACACTCTCAATGCTGGCTCCCACACAAGAAAATGGAATAAAGGTACCTATACATGTGCCGAGCTTTATTTGCGGTATTCTCAAATTCGCTACGTTGCCATATCTTCAAACCAAACTCATCTCTTTAATTTCTTGAGTAATGTTAATCCATTTCTGTTTACCAGCTGGTCATACCCTTTATAATCATCAAAGCGACTGACAGCACCAACGTCTGTATGTTTTATTTACCTTTCATAGATATGTTAACTTGTACAATACATTTTTAAAAAGCATTAACACATACAGTGTGTGCGTATGTGCTAATAACTGTTGGTTAACGAGACTCACATTAGTCCTGAAATATACTTTGTTTCATATTGTTGGTTTTTATCTGTTGTTAATTATTTATAGCTAATCATCTACGCTCATTTTTCCTTGTAGGACTTTATTTCTTGTGCTCATACAGTTTATCTACCTTACATTTTTCTTTCCTTCCTTACATCTTTTACTTAACTCTTGTGGAGAGAGAGAGAGAGAGAGAGAGAGAGAGAGAGAGAGAGAGAGAGAGAGAGAGAGAGAGAGAGAGAGAGAGAGAATTAATTTTTTTTGTTAACTTGACCTATAATTCATTCACAGTTAATTTATTTACAACCATATAATCATACAGTGTTTTTATTTATAAACATATATACACAATGTTACAGTTAATTTATATACATCCAGCAATTGACCGCGATTCTTTTGTGAAACATCTCAGCACTCTAAGGACAATTTCCTAAGCCTGGGGTTGAATAAATAAGTGATGATTTGTTTACACTGCATGTTGCTTAGAGGTGACCATGTGAATAAATGAAGTGTGTGACGGCCCTTGCCCTCGGGTCACTTACTGACTTTGACGGAGATTAAACAGATGTGGAGAATTTCTGCCACATTGAGAAGTAAATATTATATTCATCACCGCTGAAGAGTCAAAATACTAGTGCAGCAGGACCTTTTGAACTAAAGTACATCAGCAATTAATATTTTTGCATTTTGCGACAAATAGTGAAATCCTACAGCATGCACTACGATGAAGGAAATTTTAGAAAGGCAACGCCGTAAAATCGAGAAAACTGCCATAAAGGCTCGGCAGAGATATAGTTCCTATTTTCAGGACGATACGTCGCATCCCCAAGTCAGGACTTTCTTGCCATCTCGACCCTCTCTTATATTACAGTCATTTTTTGACGGTATGTGTACACTAATATAACAATAATAATGATCTATCAAAACCAGGTAACGAAGCACTGTACACCGAGAAACATTTCAAAGCAACCAGCAGGAAATAAACTGTCTCCGAATCTCAGCTCTTTTATGCTGAAGGTAATGAGCAAGTAATGATCAGATAAGCAGTGGTCATTTTCTTCCGGTCATTAAGCGTTCATGAGGAGGTCCAAACGTTACACGAAAGACTGAATGATTGATTTTTAAATACTGGCGTCACCAGAGTGGATGCTTATTATACCTGGGGCAAAACACATAAGCAAAATTAACAATTACGACAACTGAGAAACGTCAAAGCAAATAGCTAAAAGAAATAAAATAAAAATTGCTTTGGAATTAAACAGTTGGGATGGAGAACCCGACTGCCAATTACCTCCTTTATTGTGGCATAAAATGGAAAAGAGAGAGAGAGAGTGGCTCCCAGCGAAAAGCTCCCTGCTTGAAAATGGAAAAAGACATCGCTTGAGAAAGTCACTGCTTGCTGGAAGGGGGGAGAGAGAGAGAGAGAGAGAGAGAAATGCATCGTTTGAGAAAGTCGCACTTTGCTGGATACAGAAAGAGAACTGAATGGGGTGGAGGATGGCTAGTGGATTATTCTTTGGAGGTATGGGGCGGGATGGGGGAGGAGGTAAGGGGATGTGGGGGGGGGGTCCACCCAGTCTTGCAGGCAGGCAGGAGGAAGTCGCACATGAGGAAAAATGGGTGATCGAGAGGGTGATGGAGGAGACAGCGACACCTGGGATAATGGAAGCTAGAAGTTAGGAGAAGGGAGAGGAGGTTGGAAACAGAATGAAAATAAAAAAAGGGAGAAAATAAGGGAAGCAACAAAATATGAATTGCCTTGAGGGAAGTCGGAAGGGAAGGGAACGAGAAAACAAATGGATAAATAAGACGGAAACGAAAGCGATTTCTGGGAAAGAAAATAATGTCTCCGACGAGAAACAACGCCTTAATTAAAAGTCTTTGTAAGACCACACACAGGAAGCGTGCCACTGAAAAATGACGCGTGTATTTCGTTGAATTTTGACATTCATTTCTTCACGGGAAGTCAACTATTTTCTCATGTTTTGCTTTAGTTGCCTGTTCATTTTACAAAGTGGTGAAATGAAATCAATAAAACGGTGGAGAGGTTAACTGTATATTGAACAATGCGACCATGTCATTGTACTGCTGAAGGAGTAGCATATTCTAATTAAATATAACCTATCTTGTACTGAGCATAATCATGTGTAAAGAAAAGAGTTTTCCAAGTCACTGATAAACTATTCAAATACACAAAATGAGGCTGTTGTACATAAAAGCCCTTCTAGTACCTTGTATAAACATCAAGACTGTGTCCACGCTGAACTTTTCTCCTAAGTTCTTGTAAGAATACAGAGCCCTTTCCTCTAGGGCTCCTAAACGGGATTATTGGATCTAACATTTTCTCTGCACTGCAGTTTTTAAATTACGTTAATGCCACATGAAAACGTGCCGAAATTTATATCCATCAGGACAAAATCTATCTTCAGCCAGCAACTGGGCATAACAGAAGTGGTGAAAAATCCCGGCATCTTCCTTCCGCCAGTAATTAGACACAACGGAAGTACTTCAAAAAGACATCGTCAGAGCGAAAGAGTGCAATTACAATTTCAGTTCTACATTCAAAGAACATTGTGATTCCCTTCCTCGTTACTCCGTTTACAGACCAAACAACAGGTAAACAATATCGCTAACAATGGAGGCTGTTCCAAAAGGAAAGCTTTTCCATGAAAGCAAAATGCAATCTGTGAGTCATTCATCAAGGAAAACTGGAAGGAATGAAGCCCCGGCACAGATTGCAGCTACGGTTGAAGTGCAAAAAGCGAAAATTTCAGTTGCTCGTGTAGTCGGAGACACTCTCGTTTGGACGACAGCATTTTCTGAAAACAGATCATGTAGCAAAAGCGTTTCTCTTCTAAGATATTTCAGTTCGCGTAACGGAGGTTCAACTTTTCGTCGTCTTAATCTTTACCCTCCTTTTTGAGAGAGAGAGAGAGAGAGAGAGAGAGAGAGAGAGAGAGAGAGAGAGAGAGTGGATTATCGAATAGGACTTGGGATGGTTCTGCATACAAAGAATCCGATTCTAAAGTTATTTGCAAAGATTGGTAAAAATGCTTCATGGTTTATGGAACTCAATTTTCATTCCTGAGTTTACTTAGATTTTTCCTCGACTCCAAAGTGATCTTTACTATTTACTTATGTATTATTTTAGTTGATTTCGATAAGCAGAAAAAGACTGAAAATTACCTAAGTCAATCCTTACAAATACCTCGGAAAATGAGCCATGCTTGACCATTTTAAACTTAACCTAACCCTTTGTAAGTGTATGGCATGTTTGGGTTATCTTTCTCAGCTTATATAGCATGTACTGCTTGAACTATAAAAATCACTAACGTCCCTAAAAATCAAACCCAAAAATGTAATATTGCATTTATTTTACTTTTAATTTGGGTAAAATTTTTTCTTCACTTACAGACAGATTATGAAAATAATAAGCTGTTGAAGCCTGTGTCTTGCTATGGTATACCTAATGCACCTTCAATATAATTATTACTTTATACAAAGTCCTCGCAACTTCAATTAGGTTGACTGGCGGAGGGAGTCTATTGCTATTCGATTACTAACATTAAATAATGATTGAATTAGTATGATAATTCTGTGAGTATTCCTCTCCATTAGCGCTTCTTTAGTCTAGCAAGCTTTAAAATAACGGCTGAAAATATCACCTGGAAAAAAACCCTTAATGTTCATGCCTATACATATGCAGTATATAAAAAAACCTGAATAATAATAATAATAATAATAATAATAATAATAATAATAATAATAATAATAATAATAATAATAATAATAATAGGTAGAAGTCTTGCAAAAAGTTAACGATCCTTGGCATTCCTTCTCGCTATACACCAGATGAGACGGAATATACTTCGTCATTAGAGGCAGTTCTATAAAAAAAAAACAAGAAACTTTGAAATTTAAACACCTAGTTGTTACAAGGTACCTTTCCTTTCCAATGCCACACTCTCCCCCTAAAAAAAAAAAAAAAAATCTAAATACTAGTTTCAAAGTAAGGTAATTTTCAAGTCATCAGTCTGCGGCACGACGTGCGGATTATTGCCAAGGTGGTGGTGGTGGGGATACAGGCGTTATTTTAACAGATACTATAATATATATATATATATATATATATATATATATATATATATATATATATATATATATATATATATATATATATATATATATATATATATATATATATATATATATATATACGTCTCGACATCATATGAATTAGAAAGGTCGTTGGAATGAATATTCTCATTTGGCTGAAGGCACTGCTCGGATAAAGACTCCTTGTGTGTGTGTGTGTGTGTGTGTGTGTGTGTGTGTGTGTGTGTGTGTGTGTGTGTGTGACAGACAGACAGAGAGACAGAGAGAGAGAGAGAGAGAGAGAGAGAGACAGAGAGAGAGTACTCCCGATTCCTTAACTACTTTCTTATCCTGATAACTGCTCATGTGAGAGCTTATCCTGAATTATCTATCTATGATTGACTGATTCTGTACATAGATCTGGTATCGCAGTCGACAAGACTCGAGGTCGGAACCTTCGTTATTACTATTTCCTGTTTCTCCAGATTAGGTCAGCAGAAAGAGAAAACCATCGTGGCAGAGCACAAAGGATAAAATCCTTCAGCTGTGTGCGTCGCCTATATTTCACTAAAGGATCTGCAGGTAAGCGAGATAGCGATTGATTGATAGATTCGCTTCTGTTGACTTGACGTAACTAGGTCAGATAGTTCACTTCCAGGTTAATACACACTTTGAACATATTCCCAACGAGGGATTTGGTGAAACATTCGTAAACTCTCAGGAAATGGAATAACAGCGACCACCATCAAGGGCAAATAAAGGAAAAACCTCAACAAAATCGTAGGACTGGTATTAATGGGGTAGCTGCCTACTAATTTTTCACGTTTTTACAAAACTACAAATGTCAGTTTAATAATGAAAACGCGTACAAATAAAATAATGATTAACTAACAGATTTTTGCACATTAACCACGCGAAAAATGGTGATAGAGTTCATTTTGACATCTCAAACAGATTAATAAAGTGGCAGGTCAACGAAGATATCAGCTGTTGCGTCCCGTGACAGGAAAGTTAAATCTTTTGAAAGTAATCGGTAGACAATCAGCGGGCGTGTAGGCTTTTTGTTTTTGCGAGTCACCTGAACCTAATGGGGGAAATCATATTTAACCGGATAGGTAGACAACTGAAGTTATAAAAAAGCACCAGAAAGTGAACACTTCCTCACATCACCTCGGAGTGCAGCATTATTTAATTTCCTTTGATTTAAAGTATCAGGTTAAAAATCAGGTTAACATATATATATATATATATATATATATATATATATATATATATATATATATACATACAGTATATATATATATAGTATATATATATACATACGTACATACATACATATATGTAGGTAAGTGATGGGTATGTACTGTATATAAGTGCAAGTGAATATACAGGATAACACTTGGTACTGAACTTCTACCTGTTTTCCTATGGTATTGACTTATACTACGATCACGTAAACCATGGTAATTTTTAGCTTAATATATATATATATATATATATATATATATATATATATATATATATATATATATATATATATATATATATATATATATATATTTATATATATGTATATATACATATATAAATAAATAACTATAAATCATATATATGAATATATTTAATAAACATAAATATATTTAGTTATTAGTAGGACCCTCTGAATTTCGTGTTGATATAAGTGGAACAGGTATATAAGCACTCATATATGTGCTAAAAATACACAAAAATAGTCCGGCTGACCGGGTCGCTACGCTTTTGAAGTAGGGAGGAACACAGGTTCATCCCTACAAATAGCTTTTAAGCTCCTTTCATGTAAAGAAACTACTGCGCTCGGTGAAGCAGCATAAAATAATCCTTCCTTTGATTCATAACTTCTGACCTTAAGAGCTCGAGAATATCATAAAAAAGGTGAAAAAAAAAGAGATGAAGAGGACATAATAGTTAAGCTTTTTACGTATGCATGACTGAGTGAGGGAGAGAAAGATGGTTAACTGGAAGAGGGAGACACGAAGAAAGTCTTTGGTGTTATAGAGAGAGAGAGAGAGAGAGAGAGAGAGAGAGAGAGAGAGAGAGAGAGAGAGAGAGACTACAGCTGTATTGAGAAAGGGAGAGATAATGGAAGTCTTCAGTGAGAGAGAGAGAGAGAGAGAGAGAGAGAGAGAGAGAGAGAGAGAGAGACTACTGCTGTATTGAGAAAGGGAGAGATAATGGAAGTCTTCACAGTGAGAGAGAGAGAGAGAGAGAGAGAGAGAGAGAGAGAGAGAGAGAGAGAGAGAGAGAGAGAGACTACAGCTGTATTGAGAAAGGGAGAGATAATGGAAGTCTTCACAGTGAGAGAGAGAGAGAGAGAGAGAGAGAGAGAGAGAGAGAGAGAGAGAGAGAGAGAGAGAGAATGTTGGCTGCCAAATACCAGCAAAATGAACAGAGAACGTAAACATGTAATCTATCCTTCCTACTATACGCTTATTGGAAGGGGAACCCCTGATTTCCATTCCCTACACATTTCCATCCGTTTGAAGTCTTTTCCATTACCACTGCTATAAATTTCCTCTCAACTCCCGTAAAGGAGCCTCACCCCTCTCCAAACCCCCTTCTTCTCCACCACCAACCCCCCTTCTCCAAAGAAGGACACTGTATTTCTACACCCCAGTACACATCGGATATCTTCAATTCAAATTGGTAGACAGCACTTTTTTTTTTTTTTTTTTACCGAAAGAAGGAATATTTTCGCAGACTTTCAGGCTTCCTCAGACTTTCTCTCTCTCTCTCTCTCTCTCTCTCTCTCTCTCTCTCTCTCTCTCTCTCTCTCTCTCATCCTGGCCTTTATGTAAAATCTTTGCCTCCAAAGAAAATTGTTTCTGGAGTCACTCTTTCTTCTGTACATTGGAGAAGACAGAAGATTCTCCCAAGACTACACAAAAGCAGAGGTGTAGGGAAGCGTGTTTGGTAGGGGGAAGGCAAGGGGAATGGGAGGGGCAGGGGATGGGTATGAGGGGGTGGGGAGGCATTGAAAGTAGTGAGAGGCAAAGGCCGTCGTCGAATCTCAGAGTGGAAACAGAAGGGTTAGTAGAAGGTGACGAAACAACAGAGAAAACGTCATAAAATAGCTTATAACGGTAATGAAATAAATATCATAACTATTCTCTGATTTATCAGGCAATAATAATTTCAATTTAATTAATGTCTTTCCGATGAATGAATAACTGAACAGAATAAAAACGTGGTTCTCTCTAATTTATATTCCGTCTAATTTCCCATATTAGAGTTTGGTTTTGGAAATTCCTTAGCCTAATGACATAACTTTTAATTTTGTCTTAAATAAAAGTACATAAATACTTCTTTACTTCTTGATATACAAAAAATACATAACATATACCATATAAACATCAGGTAATTATCAAATACATTTATTTCGATTCTCATCAACAAAGGACCATGAAAAGTCTCTCAGAATGATTTCAATTTTCACGATAAAAACAATTGTACAAAACCTCATACACAGTATAATTTTTAATAAACTAATTTTCTTGGAAACATTCAGCTTAAAAAACAGTTTTTCATATGTATGTAGTAAGAATAAATTAAAAACTTTGCATATTTTGTTGAAATGCTAGCTATTTAGAATATACAATTTAAAATTCAAATAGCTCTTGAGTTTACTTGGAAATTCGTCAGCTTAAAGACGTCTTTTTCTTTTCTTTTTATTGTCAGTAGCACAACTCTCTCTCTCTCTCTCTCTCTCTCTCTCTCTCTCTCTCTCTCTCTCTCTCTCTCTCTCTCTCTCTCTCTCGTCGAGCACAAAAGAGACAAATTCGTCACCTTATCAAGGAAAGGTCGCAGCCACACTGACATTTGGGGAAGTTTGAGGAAAATGAAGAAAACATTCGTCCTTCCAGAGTAAACGGACTGAGAGTAATTTCATACAAATTGAAATATATATATATATATATATATATATATATATATATATATATATATATATATATATATATATATATATATATATATATATATATATATATATATATATATATATATATATATATATATATAATTTACAAAGCCAGTTTGTTAGGATGCAACATTTTGAGTACGTACTGGAAATATGAAGGTCAGGTATGTAACACAGAGTTCCTACGACGTTTATCGCTGTTATGTAATCAATGCTTATTTTATAGTAATTATAATCAACATTATGTCATCAAGGTCTCCGAACTGTGAAATACTTAACAACGCCAATATTGTCTACATTATCATCCTCGTCATCAACATCCTTGTCATCATAATTAAGTAGCAAACAATGACACAGTGAGCAATCTGACCAAAGCAATGGTCAGATTCACCTACACATTCTGCAAGAAAAAGACCATATGCAAGATAAAATAAAACTCTAGACGAATTAATAGTTATAAATATGATAACCAATAAAAGGGGAAGAGAATAGACGTTGACACATATTTTGCATAGAATTTAATATAAATACATAACTATATCATAAAAAATATTAATACCACTAGTATACAATAGTTAATTAGTTTACGCTAATCTGTTTGATGAATGAAAGTAAACTATATCCTACCGTAGAGCTGTATTTGACGAAAATACAGACCGTTGCTGCTTAGTAACCACCATCCCCCAAACATACACACACACACACACACACACACACACACACACAACTAACTAAAGTAAACAGACCGTGGAAGTTAGAATCATTCGCCATCAATCTTTTGATCATCACCTTTGAATTGTGAAATATGAAACTCTCTGCCTTTGTAATTTCCAGTAATTTCATGAAATTCTCTTTTCAAAAGGCATTTCCACGATCGCTTACAAAGATTAATCTGTCAGTATTTCTATTCAAATTCTATCTGTTGGGTAGAATTCCCGAGATGAGTAGTTTTGTGCCCGTTGGTTTCCATTTGAAGACTGCACGTAAATAGTACCCAGGAGTTTCAAACGTTCACGTGGAATATGAAAAATACATAAAAAAATAAAAAAACAAAAAGACCACACAATTATTTATGCTATACATATGTGCCCACGCTTATGTTCCCTGCTGTTTGCGTAAGTGATAAAAATAAAAATGATAATTGATTCTAATATGCATATATACATATACATATATACATATACATATATACATATATATATATATATATATATATATATATATATATATATATATATATATATATATATATAATTTATTTATATTCATTAGCTAAAAACGAGAGAGAGAGAGAGAGAGAGAGAGAGAGAGAGAGAGAGAGAGAGAGAGAGAGAGAGAGAGAGGGGGGAGTCCGCGGGGCTACCGAAAAGAGCTCCAAATCGAAAGGTAGTAAACATCAAATCTCTGAAATAAGAGATTTCAGAGCAACCACCGGTCAATCACTGCTGATTGAGAACAAGCCGTCGGAAAACACGCGCGCCGGAAGCTTTTGTGTGGTTGAATCATGGTGTGGTAAAATGGGGAGAGAGAGAGAGGGTGGTGGATGACTGAGAGAGGGCACCGGTGGGGGTAGGGGTGGGGGTGGGGGGACGAGGGTGCGATGTTTGCAAGGAACCAGTGGATGGCAATCGAAATCCAATAAGGCCCATCAATATTTTAAAACACACACAGTGGTATGAAGATGGAGGAAAATGTCAAAGCAAGCAAAAACGTAAACAAATGCTCAAAAGTGAGGGGTGGAGACAAGATCGATTTGAAGGTTTTATTTTCCTTCTGTACTGTAGTTTGTTGCTGTTGTTGTTGTCGATGGGTCAATGAAGACATCTAGTGACACAAATGAACATATGAATCTAAGCCTTCGGAATGCCCATTTTTTCCACTTCTAATCCTTGGGAGTGAATTATGCATACTTTCAACGTTTTCCAATTCTTGGGCCGAAGAAGTGAAAATTTGTCTATCGTTTCAGGTTCCGAATGAATAATCTTTCATGATCTAAGTTTCATATTCATTACGCCGAATTAAGCACAATTCACACAGTAGAATTCAATTTTGATAGTGAAGAGCTTTAAAAACAATACGAATGATTATACCTGTGTAACACTAAAGCATTCTATCAAACTCCGTATTACGTTTAATTTTCCTGTAAACTGCTTCACTCATGTAAAAATCTGAAAATGTACTGGTAAACTAATCCCCCACCACAATTTTCATTAATGCTCGATTTCTTTGTTGTCCGTGGATTTCCTATCATGAATTCATAATACTCTCGGGTCAAATTCCAAGGCCATTTTTAATCATGCAAATGCAAATCTTACTCGTCGCAAACTCCACAAGTTTTCCGGCTCTAATTTCTCCACTTCCTGGAAGCTTTCCAATGAAGTGAGCGTCTTCCCGCCAAATTCTAGGACATCTTCCGATAAGAGTGATTCTTGGAATATGCCTCTCCGGCCGTGGGCCTATTGTTTGCCTTTTGTTGGTAGAGACGGTGTCTGGTGAGCGTTTCTTAAAAAAAAAAAAAAAAAAAAATATATATATATATATATATATATATATATATATATATATATATATATATATTTTAAACGTATCAGAATAAGATATCCAATAATCGGCAAGTCTTCACTGTGCATTTCAACACACGGAACAGGGTGTCTGCTCATTATAAATACGTTGTTGGTGTTGCTGACGATTGAGCTGACCTTGTGACAGAAGGGACTCTTACTTTCGGAGCCTTTAAGTACCGCTATGTCATATTCGTAGTACCTGTGACAAAATTACACAGCTAAACAATTATTCTAGCATTCTAGCTAAGTGAAGGTCAAGATCTTATGTCAAATTACGCCTGAATTCTGAAACAAGAAAAAAATACACACTTTACTCAAGTCGTTCAGAATGTCAGCATTTTTAAAAACAGGAGTACCAAAATATAAAACCATTAAGAAGCAGACACACTCGTTAAGAATGATAGATAAGATAAATAAAAGAAGTGGATGAAGAGAGAGACATAAAAGAAAAACAAAAGTCCAGGGAGAAAGTACAAAGTACATAATTTACAAGAGAATCGCTTGCAATAAATGAAGAGATGTGCTGGGACTTTTTTTTTCTTCCTCCTCACAGACTGCAACACATTGCATAAATCTCCCAGGATCCCCAAAGAGCTCCTCCCCCACAGCCCTTCCTACTCCCACTTCCTGACCTAGCACCCCCCCCACCCAAAGAAACCCTTGCTCCCTTAAAACTAACCTACCCTCTCCAGTCTACCCCCGCCCATGTAACCCACCACCAACCCTAACCCGCCCGCCACCGCGTTTACGCCCTCCCTCCTTTCCTTACCTCCACATCATTCCCCCACCCCATCTCCTCCATCCAGGCAACAATACCCCACTGAAATCAACCCTACCACCTCACGGATCCACCCTAACATCCCCCCACCCTCTTCAGCCACCATGGCCTTAACAAGGTTTCATGCAATGAGATGAATCGCACACACCACGAGGCTGGTACCATCGGGTTCTCATCTCCACCTGGCAAGATAATGTCACTAACTCCAAAATGTTGCGAGTTCCCATTCAGGAGGCAGAGAAAGGATCTGCCGAATGGAACTTGGCATTGTTTACTTCTGATAAGGATGGCTACCACGACTACTGTACCGTTGCAAGTGTTGCAAATCCATTGCAGCCGACGCTGCCGGAGAAGGAGGAGGCACGCGAGACTTGGTCGTTATTCGAGAAGACAGATGGAAAGAAAGACGTAATTACAAAATGCATGCAACGTAATTGGTTCTGAGGAGAGAGAGAGAGAGAGAGAGAGAGAGAGAGAGAGAGAGAGAGAGAGAGAGAGAGAGAGAGAGTATATATCAACTATTTTCGCACAAATGGATGAAAACCTATTTTATACAAGGGTATTTTTTCCTTAAAAACAGAAAAGCAAATTCTTTTACCCGACACATTCTCTACACAGGAGAATGAAAACAAGGTGACTGTTTGCTCGATACTGTCAGCGGTCATAATCTCTATGCCCAGTGGAGACAAAAATTAGTAAAATAGGAACAAAATTCTCAACCTTCGGGAGCTGAAACGAGATCAAACAGGAAAGAAGATTTTCTTGTAATAGTTCACTCTCTTTCAAAATATCAGGACAGACCAACGCTTTATATGTTTTTGCAACACTATGCATCTTTTATGTGTGCATTGCTTCCTAAAAAACCTCCAGTGCAAACAGTAAGAGAAATCAATTTTAATGAGGTGGAAAAAAATTTTTTTTTAAGTGATAATACAAGTGGAATGGCCATTCCATATGCACACACACACACACACACACACACACAGGTATTTATGTATATTCTGCGTGTGAAGTTTGCATAACACTACAAACAAAAATGGCATCGAGTTACGTAACAATGAGTCGCCAGCTAGCGAAGCCCAATAATAATTCAAATACACAATGGAAGTCAAAGGGAAATTGCACAATCCCACTGTCGTTACTTTCTTTTAGGTCTCGTGATCAAAAGATGGTGAGCGCCATCCGATGGTTAAAGCAAAAACACAAGTCTCTTCAGTTTTGAAAATACATAATTTTTCATTGATTTATCGCGAACAAGATGTAACTTTTCCATTTTATAAAATTTTCATTTAGGTTTTTATATTACTACTTTCTTAAGGCAACATGCTGGAAGAAAAGCTTTTGCTGTCGTTCTAAACGCTTTTTGGTATTCATTACAAATTTCTTTTAAATAAATTCAGAGCCAGAAATTTTTTTCATTTTGATTATTCTTATATCGAAGAGTAACTATACGTTTTCGCATATACAACTGTTACACAGAGTACAGGCGCACCCCTAATCTTACACACATACACACACACATAAACACACTATAATGAACGACAAACAGTTTTTTTTCACTCGTTTGAGCCAGTTTACTTGGTGACACCACCCGCCAACAGGTTATGAATAATCAAACGTACAAAGCAGTAACAGCGTACATGAAAGAGGGACTTCACAGGCGGGAACGTAATATATCATATCCACAAAGAGAGAGAGAGAGAGAGAGAGAGAGAGAGAGAGAGAGAGAGAGAGAGAGAGAGAGAGAAAGTGAACGAAGTATGAATATTCTGAGGAGACTCAACTGCCTACAATCGTTGCACTGACTTCAAACAAGTATCTGTATTAATGGCTTGAGTCAATACAATTGGCCTTCTTATGATACAGCTTTTCTTATGCTGCAAATCAACGTTATCTTAAGAAAATGCATGTGGTTTTATCAGTTCGTTCAAAAGAAAAAATATGATAAATATTCACACATGTGAACATGCAAAAACATTCAGTAGCAAGTCCAACGAATACACATAATTTATGTTCGTTCACACACATTGATATATATATATATATATATATATATATATATATATATATATATATATATATATATATATATATATATATATATATATATATATATATATATATATATATATATATATATATATATATATATATATATATATATATATAGAGAGAGAGAGAGAGAGAGAGAGAGAGAGAGAGAGAGAGAGAGAGAGAGAGAGAGAGAGAGAGAAAGACGTTAGTAATGATGACCCTTTATTTAAACCATCTAAATTAATTTAGCTGAAAAAGGGGTACATGATTACCAAGGTAACAGAAAACTACTAGACCGAGATTCGTCTGTATTTTAGGTCATCCACTGAAAATACTCCAAGGGAATCTTTCAGTTAAAAAATCCAAATAAACAATGATAATAATACTAATAAGATGACTCTATTTCTCCCTTGCAGATAGTAAGTCATTATTCAATGTCCCAAACTCTCAGTTCAAAATGCAACGCTTAACTAATTTGCTGCAGTGAAGTTTTGTTTGCTAGCTTTGCCTGGCGTCTCCTTTTAGCAGACATTACACCTTTAACATCTACAACGCCAACGTGTGATGTACACGGCCGTGAACTGAATTCTAATGTTGTTCCATCGTCATAACTTCAAATTAGCATGGATTTCCTTTGTCTACCAAAGACTACCATTTAGAGAGAGAGAGAGAGAGAGAGAGAGAGAGAGAGAGAGAGAGAGAGAGAGAGAGAGAGAGAGCGCTACCATTTTTTAACAAGAATTATTATTATCATTGTTGCTGTCGCTGGAGAGAGAGAGAGAGAGAGAGAGAGAGAGAGAGAGAGAGAGAGAGAGAGAGAGAGAGAGAGAGCTTCTATAATTTTTTTTGCAGGAACTATTATCATCATTGAGCCTATCGCTGGTAATGTTACTTTAGCTGTTGGCTTGAACTGATCTTGCGCCAGGACGGGTTCCTGTGCTACAGAACAATTCGCAACTGTCTTTATGGCACCTTTTCTTGGTGCAGTGATAAATCACGAATAAGACTCCCGGCTGAAAACAGACCGGAATGTTCGACTCGTTCGTCCATGCTAATAAGAATTAAGCACCTCTGAATCCCCTGCTTTATGACTGCGAACCGACAAAAGTTATTGAGTTGTTAAAACCAAACAGAGAGTTGCTCTAGCGCTGGGGTTTTTACTTTCCAACATACTGGCAGACGATCGCAGGAGAGAGAGAGAGAGAGAGAGAGAGAGAGAGAGAGAGAGAGAGAGAGAGAGAGAGAGAGAGAGAGAGAGAGAGAGAGAGAGAGAGCATTAATTGGGACGCATTTAGTTGACCCCTTCCTCCCTCCATTTAAAAGACCTTTCTCTTCCTAAATTTTGTCTGACTTGTTCCAATGGGGCCTAGTTGGTTCTGCTCGCTCGAAGTAACTGTTACACACACATAATATATATATATATATATATATATATATATATATATATATATATATATATATATATATACTGTATATATGTATATATATATATATATATATATATATATATATATATATATATGTATATATATATATATATATATATATATATATATATATATATATATATATATATATAATGTATATCTGTGTGTGTGTGTGTGTGTGGGTATGTAATGTATGTATATATGTATATCTGTGCTCACAAACAATGTATATACGGGTACAAATGCTCACATATTTCATACAACAAAGGAGAAATGCAGATACACACGTTATCAACATACTTACAGTACATACTCTCATGCGTGCGCGCGTAAACACACGCACATATACACACACAATATATATATATATATATATATATATATATATATATATATATATATATATATATATATATATATACATGTACATATAAATGTGTAATTATATATATATATATATATATATATATATATATATATATATATATATATATATATATATATATATATATATGATCATGCAAATTTATAAATGAACGTACCCTGTGTACGTATGTAAGTATACAAGCGAGGAAAAAGGAAGCAAAAATCTTTTTCCTCTGTGGACAGCCACTGGGAATATTCGCCATCCTCACAGTGAGATGGGATGTGTGTATATCGTCGGTATAAATAATTCAAAAGTATTTTTGTAATCTGGTTATAGACAGGATTTAACAGATCCGGCAAAAGGCTACGAGCGTTTCCTTTTGATACCCAAATCCAGTCAGCCAATCACAGAGAGAGAGAGAGAGAGAGAGAGAGAGAGAGAGAGAGAGAGAGAGAGAGAGAGAGAGAGGGGGGGACAAACACACATACACATACACAAACACGGAGGCAAACAAACACGGAAAAAGCAATAGCAGCGAGCAAACGGGCTGTGAACGAGATTAAGCCTTTTGTAGTGGCAAATTTAAGAGGCCATTGCAATGGAAAATCAATCAGAGAAATACCTTTTGTCCAGGGGGAGGGGAAGGGGTGGGGAGGGGGGGAGAAGGAGTAAAATGGAATCCCACACTGGCATATTTTCTCGCACCTTTCACTCCGTCAAGCTTCATATTTTGCCTTGCTTTTATTGTGGCCAAAACTAAGGCAGCCGTAAAGTAGCCAAAACACGCACATAAATTACGGCCCTGTCCACGAGATACCGAATAGAAATTATGCCTATTATTTCCCTCTCTCTGTCTTTCTCTCCTTCGCTTATACTTTTCGTCTTCAGCTTCTTCAGGAAAGCTACAATGGAAATAAAAAAAAAAGGCGATTTTTTTTTTCATCGCACAATGCAACTGCCAGTGGAATTTTTTTTCTTTTCTTCAGGGAACACTGAGCAAAAAGGAAAGAGGCGATTTTCTTTTATTTACAAGGAATCTTTCTGTTCGCTGATGTTTCCGTAACGCGAAGATTTTCTTGGTCTTTAGTGGGAAAACTCTATAACTTTTGTCTTTCTTTCCTTTTTACTCAAATAGGCCATTCGTCTCAGTTTCTTTATTGTGCTTTGCACTTACGGTAATACTCGACTTAAGGAAATGTGAGGTTACTTTCGTAAATGCAGTATATTTAAACAGGTTAAAAAGAGGTAAGTGTGAATGGTAATTATATGTTAAACTGCACAAAAAATTCATTCAATCGATCAACACCACAGTCGCAGTTTTCTGTGCGATATCATGAAATCTTATTTCATCTTATACACACACACACACACACACACACACACACACACACACACACACATATATATATATATATATATATATATATATATATATATATATATATATATATATATATATATATATATACTGTATATACGCCTTTTCCAATTAGAGGAGGTGGCGCCTCAAAGTGTTACCATACCAGGTCTTTACGAGTCTTCTGGGATGAAGTTGTAGCTTCATGTTCTATGTAAATCTGGCTGCGACTACTGTACTCATCTAAGTTCTTTGGTAAACAGACCTATAGCAAGGTTTTGAGGGAGCATTCCTCTCCTTGCCCAGGAATAGAGGCGGCCTCGTTATTTGGCAGGCGAGAATGCTGCCGATCCCAAGACGGAATAATAATATGTTTTATCCTTCCGTCTTATATATATCCTATACGATGCTAATTATATATATATATATATATATATATATATATATATATATATATATATATATATATATATATATATATATATAACAAATCAGGATTTTCAAAAGACAAAATTATAAACTTCAACCAGGACAACTTGTAGGTTTCAAAGATTGTTTTACAAATCCATACTTCTAAGACGCGACGTACATACTCGTATGATCTGATCGAAATCGAGTAGCAACCGCTTTGTTTATTCCCTCATACTAATCAGTTACATAATGTAGAATTTTGTTCCTTATATTTCCTGATTGAGCTGACCTTCTTCCTTTTCAAAACAAATTATAACATACAAAATAATAATTGATAAAACCTCGTGAAAATGAAGGGTCCAACCCACGACTTGCTCCACCTAGTCATGGACTTTGGCTATATTTGCCTGTATATGTACGATGGACTTCCAGAGACCTCCTAATCAGCAAGGACCCTAGTAACTCCCAAGGTGTCAATTATGAATGATCCCTCATTAAGTCATAGCGATCCCCTTTGAAGGGGAGGGTCACAAATGACGGGAGCTCGTCAGATGAACATCCAGAGGTCCACAATACGGCTAAGATATAATGCACTATGTTGGAAATCACAGAACGTTTGCGATTAGTAAATGTTTTCTAAGTGGATTTTAATCTGATATCGTCTTTTTTTCACGTAATCTGTTGGATTTCTACGATCAATTTCTCATAACAGTTTTGCAAATGCCTTCCTCTTCATTCCATTTACTCTGGAAAATATATTAAGGTGATATCTACTGTAATCTGATTGGTTTCTTTGTTAGCACTGGGATTGCCAACATGAAATTTTCCTCCCTGCCAGCATGTATTTCTATTTTGGCTTTTTTCACTTTCTGCAACTGCTCCCTATATTTCTAATTTTCTACAGTTGACATCGATAACACAGACGTGTAAGTCACTAAAGAAAGGCAAGTTAAGAGTTCCACATCTACACTGGTGAAAGGCTCTCTCATAAGTGTCTCACATA
>NC_089750.1:14935052-14940052 GCF_040412425.1 Macrobrachium rosenbergii
GGGGAGTGTCTCTTTTCTTATTTCACATAATAGGATGTGACAACAAAATTTCCCCTCTAATTGCCGACCTTAACCGAGAGAGAGAGAGAGAGAGAGAGAGAGAGAGAGAGAGAGAGAGAGAGAGAGAGAGAGAGAGAGAGAGAGAGAGAGAAAAAAAGAGCTTACGGGCAAAAGAACAGATGGCTGCCTCTCAGGGTAAATAATTAATGTTGTCCAACTCTTTCACCGTTTCTATTTTCTGAAATTGCCATCCACCTTTCCTCTTATATTCACAGTTATTTTAATAATACTTTCTAAATCCTGTAGGACGCAGGTCGTTCTACCTTTTAACCTTTATTTTATTTTTCCTGGACGATGAAATTAAAATTACGAGCAAAAACTACAAGTGTTAATTAAGAATTTTAGTAAAAAATAAATTTGTTGTGACTTTAGTTCACTGTAGTGAATCAAGGTATTTATGCATTTTCGTCCACCTGTTCGCCCGCGTAAAGGAAATAAAAGTGATTTCACAAATTCTGTCCTAAAATAAACCAAACTATTTTGCTCATGAACATATAAAAAGCAATTCAGATAAATCACAGATGACAAGCGTGCCTTCGTCAATGTTCACAATTAAAAGAACGCACTTTCATTGTGCCCGATCAAGAAAATTTTTATGAGGGCCTTAAATAATCACGTTCAAATCTAAACACTCCTAAAAAAATCCTCTGCCTTCAAGTCAGGAAAATTGCGATGTTAACAAAATACTTCGCAATTTCTTTCGGTATTAATAATTCTTACTTCAGCACAGGTTCTATATATTCGAACAGACGTAAATTTTCACTGCTTTTATTATTAAAATAAAAAAAAGTCATTAATCACAGCATTCACTCGGGCTAAATCCGGCATTATTTTCTATATCTGCTGTATACGGATTACAAGTGCCAGCTACATATATTTCACTTCACTTATAATTCCTATTTTACTGAATATTAAACGAGAAAAACTGATAATTACTGGCTTACTGCGGTTATCTTCTGACGTATACCAGGAAGTATTATTTGTTCCAGCGGTAATTTTACTTCCTTCTTTTAAGCTTTTTGACCTTTGACTGAAGTCAGTATAAGGGTTCGTCCATGCGGTAAAACATGTCAAACACACGTAGGCAACTTATCGCACACATACCTCAAACAGGTTTAATACGAGTCAATGACTTTTATTCAGTTATTCGATTATTCAGCATTAGCTGAAGGTTCGTTCTCCAATTACGGTCGCTGACTTGTTTACAAATCGTTTGTGATCAGTAAGCGATGAATTAACAACGTGTTTATGACATGCCTGACTGAAGTGTGGATGCACACTAGGTTCTTTAGCATCTTCATGACTTTTTAATGTATTACAAATACATATTCCTTTTTATTCTCACATAATAATCAAGCGAAGTTAATGTAGTTTTCGGGTGGTTCTGCATGAAAAATAATAAGAAAAAATATAGACGTTGGTTTTATATCACCTTCCTCTACGACTGACCGTAGTGTTTCCACCTAATTCTCCCCGAATGCCTACCTTGTGACAACCTGCACATAAAACGTTTCCGGGTGGAAGACGTTAATCTAGAGAGGGGGCCATTACACATCCGGTCCATAGTTTTGAAAATGTTTCCCCAAATAAATTAACCTTTTAATACCAAGGCGCCACTGACTTATGGGTCTTTTACAGGTATAATTATGTTCATAAAGAATGGAAGCTTCAGTTTGGGGCACATACCAAAAACATGGCGAAAACGGTAAGTGAAAATAAAGGATGTTTGAAAAAAATCTATTCCAGCAACAATCTGTTGGAAGATTTTTAGGTATGACAGATGAAACAAAAATAAAAATAAAAACATACAGATGAAATATATAAAATATAAATATAAAACATATATATATATACACACACACACACACACACACACACATATATATATATATATATATATATATATATATATATATATATATATATATATATATATATATATATATATATATATATATATAATCTCAAGCGTAGGTAACTAAACCCACGGATTTTCAGGGTCCATCCATCACGAAAGATTAAGCCTCCATACACAATCACGAGAGGAATTCCCTAATGACTCTGAGCGCCATTCTAGCGAGAGCAAGTGAACAGGAGCAATCTTCGGACAGTACAATCTACACACACATATAGCCGGGCATACATCCTAAATAAGCAAAATGGCTTTGCTTTCAAATGGCACCGGCGTGATTTAACGTTGACTGGCCGTGGCGAAATGGCTGAGCATGGGATGAACTGGACCGTATCTTCAATCTAACAGATGGCTGATAGTGTACTAGTGTGAGAGCATCTAGCAAATAGTTCCTAGGACGAAAAATACGGGTCCGTATTCTATATGATGCAGAAGCGGCTGAATAAAGACAAAAGAACCATTTTTTCAAGAGATGTTTTGATTTTCGGAAAGCCTCGTGTGATTTGATGGCTGTGGCTATTTCAGGTTTAATTCTTTTTGAAAGACGTTATAAAAGTTCTATTGCTTTTCAAAAATTAGGGAATCAAGAAATGGGGTTTGGATGATTTTTCCAACTGATATATATATATATATATATATATATATATATATATATATATATATATATATATATATATATGTATATATATATATATATATATATATATATATATATATATATATATATATATATAATATATGTACTGTATATACATACATATATATATATATATATTATATATATATATATGTATACATGTCCTGTATAAAACACTCTCCTATAAGCAAGAAAAGCAAAAAACTAGAAAATTATTAGGTTATATCTTTTCATTTCAAACATCCGTTTTTGAAAAGTAAATCAGTGACTGAACTGATAGGATAATATTATATTATCCTATCAGTTCACAGATAAAAGCGGAATATTAATTTTCCAAAGACCTATTTCTATTTTACTTCTCCACAGCAAGCCATCTCTTAGCATCTTTGCCATAAACCCCCGCTAGTCTCCTTTATAAGCAGTTTACATACCTCAGAAAGACCACCTTTATCATCCAATGCGTGTGCGTATGCCTAACCAGCTGCGCTACACCCAACCTGGCGATGGCAGGCTTGTTTTATTATTTCCATTCCAGAAAAGACATCAAAGCCAATTCCGTGCTAGTCAAAGGCAGCAACTATGGGAGGATGGTTTTCTAGGGCTGGTCGACGTTGAAGTAAGTCGTAGCGAAATGCTAAATCCTGGCTGGAAATGATGACGGATAATCACGGGGTGGATGCAAGTAGATGGAGATGGTGACAGCAAGAGCCCTCTTGTATTCTAGATGAAAACTGAACTAGACCGACCGCCAAATAATACTCCATCCAGATTCACCACGATTCCATATCAAAGAAACTGCGACCCAGAGCAAATTGAAATGGTCAGAAACAACGCCACCTATAGGCAGGCTGGTGCTTCTCCTGCCAGAGAATGTTAAAGCATATTCTCTCTCTCTCTCTCTCTCTCTCTCTCTCTCTCTCTCTCTCTCTCTCTCTCTCTTCGTAAAGTGTAGACCATTCATGACCGTTTCATATTTCAATTTAAAAATAAACAGAAATAAAAGTTTTTTTTCCAATTACAGCCACAGGAGAAATCAAGTTTTGCAATGTCTTCCTGAACAGGGTATAATCATCTTATGGGTTACTTGATTCATAAACTATGGATAACAGGAATCATTCTCTTCAATCTTCTCATTCACTTATGCAATGATACTTTCCGGTATTACCGCTTAATCGTACAGTTCTGGTTTCAGGGAACTCTTCAGCTGAGGATCAGATAATCCCTTTAGATAATCCTTTAATGTCGTCATCAGTCTCTAGCTGACTCTAGTTAATCTTGATCATTCTATATAAAAGTTTAGACGAACAAACATCAAACACTAAAACACAGGAATGGGAGTTTTTCATCTCAACAAACACTGATAACTAAAATATAATTAAGCTAGAGCAACGCCACTACAAAAGTGAATCCGTTTAAACGCTGCAAGAAAATACCCGAACCGTTAGCCACTTTACCCTAAGAACCTTCATCTTTAGTTGCGTAAGCAACTGTAGTACAGGGAGAATAACAGCGATTATCAGTCCCTGAGCTGTAGTATGCCTTCTTATTGGCAACATTACAGCCGCTACAAACGGGTACATTTCCTAGAGCTCGCGTATATATTCTAAACTACAGCAACCTAGGTGCGTTTATCTTTGTTATCAGTTTGTCTGTCAATTGCCGTGGAAGGAAAAGTAACATCAGTCATGAGCAAGACACGGAAGGAGTTAACGGGAGTTTGCTAGGTAGCTGAAAATTATAGAAAAGATTTACTCCTAATTAATTTTGGCTATGGTAAAAAGGACTGGGTGAAATTAAACGGAAGAAAGAGGTTAACAAATAGACTGCTTGGTGAAGACAGTTTGCACACATGCATACATACATACGTACATATATACGTGTGTATGTATGTAACGATGGCGAAATTTGGTCATATTCCTTTTGGGTTAAACCGATAAACTCATACTCACATTATGGAATACACCACAAACATTGCTACCTGCTGTTTAATTCACTTGCCTCAATGCCCCACATAATTCTGTCTATTTTCTCCGTAATTCCCTAGAAATATGTTACCTATGGCACCCATTGCATTCACATTCGAAAATATTTTCATACAACAGAACAGAAATAAAAACTAAGGAACGGATGAAGAATAGTCTATGGTCATAAGAAAGGGAGAAAAAACACAGAGCTTAATAAAAATGTGTATAAGTAAAGAATAGCGAAATAACAATCTAAAAATGTTCTGTTATGAAGATGCACAATAAATATGTATAAGGGGATATTAAATGAAAATGCATTATAAAAAAGTTTTTGTAATAATCTTTACAGTGTTTATTTTGTAATAATCTTTACAGTGTTGAAAAGTTTCTAGTTGACTTAAATAGGAATCGAAATTACTACCTTAAC
>NC_089750.1:14945052-14947552 GCF_040412425.1 Macrobrachium rosenbergii
AGAGACTTGCATGAGCTACCATCTCTTAAGTGGAAATTCGAGTATGGTGAAATACATACATACATACATACTGTACATACACACACACACACACACACACATATATATATATATATATATATATATATATATATATATATATATATATATATATATATATATATATATATATATATATATATATATAGTGTGTGTGTGTGTGAGAGAGAGAGAGAGAGAGAGAGAGAGAGAGAGAGAGAGAGAGAGAGAGAGAGAGAGAGAGAGAGAGAATTAGTGTACCCTTTGAAAATATTTCTCCTTCATTTATAAGAAGCAGAAATGGCCTCCGGCAGGCCAGGGGTCAGCCACTGAGGACAAACATATTTCACGCCATGACACCTTTCTGACATATGAGGAATAACTTTCAACACGAACTCTTAAAATTGCTCTCCTCGTCTCTGTAGCCTTGCTTATTCCGCCTTAATAAAAGATGATATGATATGTCATACCAGAAGGTATCGGGATTTCACGCCTAAATAGGACTGAAGACGAGGTATCAGTAATACAGTAGAAGATGAAATATGTCATAGCTTAAGACTTATTAAGATTGCGTTCCTATATAGGATAAAAGAATCTGTGATGATAACATGAGATTAATATGTATTGTGGTATAAACCGTACTGGCTAAAAATAATAATAATAATAATAATAATAATAATAATAATAATAATAATAATAATAATAATAATAATAATAATAATAATAATAATAATAATAATAATAATAACACATCACATAAAATATGTCTAAAGACTTTAACGTTAATAATACACAGAAAATGATTATGTTATTCGAATGGAAGTGGCATACTGTAAGACAAAATCTAATAATTTTTCCTTATATAGAAAACTACGAGTTAAATAATATTCGAGGATAAATTAACTAGCTAGCACAAATCAAAGTGATTTCTAAGCTACTTCTTAGAAATGTATTTTTGATAAGAAAAATTAGTGATTTAGATTCAAATTACCATTTATTCGTTAACGTATGCAGTCACGAAGGATCATTCCGCAAATAACATTTCATAAGCAATAAATCATTCAACATTCGTTGTAAAAATTACATATATAAATCACAACTAACAAAACAAATCGATGTCAACTCATGAATTCGCGTACATTACTTTATATGCAACTGATAAAGACACACAGGCTCTTACTACTACTACTACTACTATAACTACTACTACTTTTGGTAACTCTCCTTCTAAAAGTTGCTCAATCAGCAAAGTCAGCAGCCAACTTCAGCCGAGGAAGACAGAAATCACATCGTCGCATCTGATCTGCTACTTACCTGGAAAGAAAAGAAAGGTGTATTGTTAAGCATACATTCAATCACATTGCAAAAAGGTACATTTATTACACTACAAGCATTTATATATATATATATATATATATATATATATATATATATATATATATATATATATATATATATATATATATATATATATATATATATATATATATATATATATATATATATATAAAACAAAGGAAGCAGCTCTAAAAGGAGTTACATTTCGGGTTGTTACTGGCGACTCCTTATATTCGGTTACCAACTACCCAACTTACTCTCACCAACGCACCATGGATTTTAAGAAAACATTTCTATATCACAGTCCTGTCCTCGAGTCCTAGAGATTTCAAGAAAGAGTACCATAAACTGACAATGGTTATTGCTAGTAAGGAAAATACTTCTTTTTAAACTTAATAATGAAATTAAAAGACAAGAATACGGCTAAAAACACGTAAAAAAAATATCAAAAGGAGTCAACAATAACACAACCTTCCCTAAATCTAATTGGCGAGCAAGTCGCAAACTAGCAAAACCATCCCCTCCCCTCTTCCCGAAAAAAGAAAAAAAAATAGAAGGGGTGGAAAAGGGCATTCACTTCCCGGTAATTACGAAGGAAACATTGTTCTCCGTTTATAAAAGCCTATATGTACCCAGCCTCTCTCACCACCAGCCCAGCCATCGGGCAAGACCCTCTCCTCACCCACCATAAACATACAGGAGGTGGAAACTTATGTCTCTCCCACAGACACCTCCATCCCACATATCACCTGCATGGCTCCCAGCTCCCGCCCCTCCACCTCCTCCTCCTCCTTCTCCTCCTCCCCTCTATAAACCTAGCACCCGAAAATCTCACTAACCCCACCCCACCTCTTTCCAGATCCCCAGCAAAACCCCAGCCAAGGCCGCATACACACAATTCTCCACTACATGAAAGATTAAGTGTCAAAAAATCTATCTACCAATTATTCTCTCAGAGCTCCAACATTTTTTAAGGATTATCAAAGTAAAAAGATTGAGTATATATATATATATATATATATATATATATATTATAGATACATAGACAGACAGATATGTAAATACACACACACACACTATACATACATATGTAATATGTATGTATGTATATATATATGTAATATGTATATGTATATATATATAT
>NC_089750.1:14952552-14985052 GCF_040412425.1 Macrobrachium rosenbergii
GTGGCAGGCCGGCCCAGATGCCATGATGAATGAGAGGCAGAATAGATAATGATGCTGCGGTTTGTGCATTTGCCATACAGGGTACGGAAACGTAACGTCGCTGACGCGCGCGCGTGTGTATATATACATACTTATACATACATACATATATATGTGTGTTTATATATATATATATATATATATATATATATATATATATATATATATATATATATATATATATATTTATATATTAATATATATATATATGTATATATACATATATATATATGTGTGTGTGTGTATTAATGTACAAACATACACGCACAGGCGTTCAAATTAACTGAACCCTCTCTTGCCTCTGCACAGGCAGAAGGTCTAAATGGTGAACGGTGGACTTTATAATAATTAAGCGAAAGAGCAATCTCTGCCATTCATTCCCCTATGGAAATTAAAGTACAGACTGGGCTGAAACATACGTTAATAAAGAAGGGGGCCCGGCCGCCCTGGACAAGCTGTGTTTTGAGCTGACATGATTTTTGCTTTAATATTCGCGAATTTTGGGTCCCAGAAACGATCATTTTTTGTTTTTGTTTCTAACAGCTCGGGAAGGGGGAAAATGTGGATAAAGAAGTGGATAATAAAGTAAATGAATAAGATATTTTCGTTTATTAACCTTACATCTAAAAATAATAAGTAATATTTTTTTATTAAAAGGCATGCGTAGTTTGACCAACAAAACAGATCATTTTGAGAAAATGTACAAGAGGCGTAATCAGAGAGAGAGAGAGAGAGAGAGAGAGAGAGAGAGAGAGAGAGAGAGAGAGAGAGAGAGACATGGGGGGAGGGGTTGGTGAACAACATGGACGCACTTCATGCAAGCATCTCTCATCTAACTGTATATATATATGTGTGTGTGTGTGTGTGTGTGTGTGTGTGTGTGTGTGTGTGTGTGTGTGTGTGTGTGTGTGTGTGTAGAACAAATAGGAGGACGAAAAGGAGGTGATGCATTTTCAACAATATTTTCAGCCAACGTTTCAAAGCATGGCTTCCTCATCAGGGCTAAAATACAAAAATAACAATTAAAATCAATACATAAGGCTCTGCAAAATGATTAATGTTAAAATATAGATATTAGAACCGAAACATAGAAGTTAAAACCAACCTAAACCTAACGCCCCAAGAAAAGAAAACTTGAGGCGTTAGGTTGGTCTTAACTTTTATGTTTCGGTTCTAATATCTATATTTTAACATTAATAATTTTACAGAGTCTTAGATATTGATTTTAACTGTTGCTACTTTTGTATTTTAGCCCTGATGATGAAGCCATGCTTTGAAACGTTGGTTGGAAATAAAGTTCAAAATGCATCACCTCCTTTTCGTTCTGTTTGTTCTACGTATCCGACTTGCTAGAAGTCAGCACTTTCCCTGATTATATATATATATATATATATATATATATATATATATATATATATATATATATATATATATATATATATATATATATATATATATATATAAAAGGCTCTTATTTCAGACTTACGTGACTGGAATCGAACCTAAGCAAAGAGGTTCAATCTTGAAAGCCATGCTGTGAAGACAAAAGGCTCTTATCCTTCCATGTCCAGCTTGGATACAGACTTGCACTTGAAGTGATAATTGTATACTAAAATGTGCGAGTAAGTCAGGGCATAAAGAGATAATTCTGGTTACGAAAGTATATGTATATCTATGAAGTGGCTAGTGTGTGCATGTGTATAAATAGCCTATACATACTATGACAGTAGACATATATATATATATATATATATATATATATATATATATATATATATATATATATATATATATAGATAGAGAGAGAGAGAGAGAGAGAGAGAGAGAGAGAGAGAGAGAGAGAGAGCACACTTCATGCAAACCTTTTTCATTTCGTTTCAAATTCTGAATACGGACTATAGATCTCCGCAAATTCCATAAACGAACATATTATTCGAAAAGGGAAAAAGAGTAATTCTAAACACATGGATGGTCTTTCCATGCGGATAGGGGAAAAGAAAAGATCTTGGTAAACAACGCAATCGCTGTAAATAACAATAGCAACACAATAAATATATATATATAAAATCATGCTGAAAACCTAACGTTGCTTCATGTGATACCTGTATCTGAAAACAATACGTGTTCAGAGGAAGGTAAAATTGGTCATTGTATGCGGATCATTCGACTGAAAACCATCGGTTATTTTATTATGCCCCTACAATGGGGAAAAGAGGAAGAAAAAGAAGAAGGAAAAACTGTTAGTGTTACGAACCGTATTCGATTTATCGTCGTAAACCAAATCGGTAACATATTAATGTGTTTACTACAGTAAGACCCATTGTGGGGGTATCTACAGCGCACCTTGCCAGTAGCACTGTAGACAGGACTAAAAGTACATTTCAGGGCCTCTTTAGTTCCAGTTAGCTGTCCAACTTCTCTACAGTTACCTAGCTCTAATTTCTCTCTCGTAATTATGAGAAAATGTTTCGTAAGAACACCTGGTGTTTAAACATGGAGCTTAGTGGTCTTGGTTATACTGCGTGTTTTATTGGTTTTAATTAAAATACTTCATAAATGTAATGGCTTATACGGTGAGGAATACTGTAAGGTTTAGTAATTAATTATACTGTGAGGGTCTGTTGTCCTAGTTAAGCTAACTTACAATACTAATGACACCATGAGGTAAAGTAGTCTTAATTGAACCTCTTTATAACTATAACAACCCATACTACTGTTAATTTGAAGTGGAATTATAGTCTTGCGTAGTTTAAGTGCTAAAAATCGCCAATGTTTCAATATTTTGCTCGTTGAAAATAACAGAAAAATGATAAAAATTAATATTTAAAAGAAACTAAACAGATTTGCAAAAAGCCCATTCCTTTCTAGAATACAATGATTAAAAGTTTTGCAGTCCTTTCTAGAATACAATGATTAAAAGTAAGTTTTTTTTTTAGTTACACATAACATTCATATTTTTTTTTACTCCAAAACACCAGAGGGAAATAAGCAAACACATGAGCGGTCCATCTCCAGCATGATTCGGGTAGCGTGATACCCTCCCATCTGGACATTCCTCGCACAATTATCGCACCACTTCCCTCCAAACAATGACTGGAGCTGTCATTCATCAAATGTGACAAAATAAAAATTAAACAAAAAGCATCGCCTCAACTTCTGTCTGTCGTTTTTGTCAATGAAATGTCACAGGTGACTTCCTTTTTTGCCTTACTCTTTTATATCTGTTTTTTCTATTTCCTTATCCTTACTCTTTTATATCTCTTTATTTATTTCCTTAATTTATAACTGTGACACTATACTACCAATATTCCTTACTATATTACATGTTTTCTACTTCAATCGATACTAAATCAGACCACTGATAAGAAAGCAAAAGTGGAGTCCCAAAAACCTTTTTACCTTCTATTAAACAGTTTTGTCAGTATAACCACTAATCCAGATATTCAGCTCGCCAGCCAGAGGGCCCCCAGGATTATACTCTAGCTAATAGTTGTTGTTATTAGCTGTTATTTCTCGTAGTGAACGCAAATCAACAACGAATTCAGTCAATAAGGATCTGGACAGCCTTTGCATTATGCGATGGATAAAAGAAAAACCCTTACATAATCCGTAAACATTATTGCTGTAACATCATGGTCTCACCATAGAAAAGTCTCTTATGGTCCCAGATCCCCGTTGGTGTTAATACGGCTACCTGTGAAATTGGTAATAACACTAGGAATGTCGGACGTGTCATACGGGTATACTGGACAGAGGATTGATGGCTATACTTACAGGCTGACGAGGCATCATGGTATAAGACAACACACGGGAAGTTCACACATTTCCAATTCAATTATTCTTCACTTTTTCATATGCAATGAAAAGGGGTTGCAGCGTCAGTCAACCAGGTCGACTGTGATCAAACAGCTATTTTTATCAAACGTCAAGTCTTAAGATAACACACAGTAAGGTTCATACTTTTTCATTTCCATCTCTATTTTTTACTTGCTCACATATGATGAAAGACGACGTGAATTGCAAGAGATGTTGATTTTCACTGCAGAAGTTATTCTTACCAGCAATTTTACATGCGATGTAATCTTGCGTAATATCTTTTGATAACTGATTTTGATGTGCACATTGTTGCATATACAAATGGAGACACGGGATTTTAATGAATGTTTTCGCCTGTAAAAGTGATACAGTCTATTGTTTCAAAGCATTTACAGATTGAATATTTCGGTAAAAACCAAATACAAACAAAAGGCCACTTCGTTGTTTGTGTTGAAATGGAACCATTACCTTCAACAGTTAACTAGAACGTTCAAAAAGAAACCCATGTTTACAGGGAAAGGTTTTTAATCAGTATATTACAAAAACAGAAGGGCGAAATCATGATACAAAAATTTTAAAAACGTTAAGCAGGTTCAAATTAAACGTCTCATATTACGGATGCATTCTGGCATTGTAACTTTCCCAATTAGGCAATCTCGAGGGCGTGCAATGCACGCTGAAACTTCGTGCAAGAATCACAATTAGACCGTTTAAAGATATTTTTTATAAATGAAGGACACCAAATTTTACAACAATCATTATTAGATCGTTTAAAGATATGCATAAAAGGAAAAGACTGACTTTACAATAACCACAACCATATTTTTTACATTCATTTTGTAGAAAGGATGAACACTTGAATTTTACTTCTATAAGTGCACTTTAAAATTGATGATTTCATATATTAATATATGTTATTCTGAAATCCAGGTTTTGTTTACTGTACACACTTATGCTGATATAACTTTGCAAAATTATTTCTAAAATTTCTTCCCCATTTAAAAAAAGACGAAAGCGCAAGTAAAAAAAAAAAAGAGTAAAAATCTAACAAAAGCATCTGCAACAAATACAGAGTAACAAAAATTATTCTTGAAATTTGATCATGCTAACAAAAGACATTACAAGCTACAAAGCCAACAATGACAAGAGAGATTAAGCATTAACAACCGTTTAAGACGACAGTGAAAACATCAAAACGAAAAGTAACAGTTATAAAAACAACAGCAAACTAAAAACTGCAACTTTAGACAATTAGTTCTAAAATTCATGCCCTATTAACAAAACACGACAACTAAGTGTAAGAATTATAACTGAGCACCGGCAGTAACAAAATCACATTCACAAAATTAGTTATGAAATATCGACCAACATTACAAAAAATAATTAAAATTCCCATTTAATGAACAGAAAAAATATGAGAACTCGAGCAATAAAACAAAAAAATAACTGCTATAAAAAGGGAATATTAACTCCAACAACTGCAGAAACAATAACAACAACAACGCGTGGTTATAATGCCGTTTGGAATACAGTATCAATCGGCGAAATGTACGGCACGAGGACACATATAATCCAGACGGCATTGTTGCTCTGCGGCACTTTATGCCCAAGTCAAAGTGTTCCGGTCATACATCAGCCAAGACAGCTGGGGAATATTGATCTAGCAATGCTCTGCCACCGACCACACAGCATGGAGTCTTACAAAACCCATTCGGGGCGACAAATGACCAAAATCGGAGTCGGAAAATGGCCGACGCAGCTCTTATGCTAGATGCTTGCCATCAAAGTGCTCGCTAGTGGTCGCAAATGGTGGGTGTCGCGGTCATCCCGTGGAACGATGCTGTTCTCTGCATTGCAAAGTAATTGACGTTATTAACAGCAGTGCTTGTGAAGGATATGTTGTTAGTAAGAGAAGGTGCAGAAAACCTCATCATGATTCAGTGATTCTCATTCAATATTATCGTTAAAAGACAACTCGTATTCATTCCTTTTGAAACACGCGAGTATACAGACAACTATAATAATTACTGTAATTAAAAAAGTCACACACAGCTATTACTCATCGCAACTACAAATATTGAACATATCATTTCCCAGCGTTTAAACTTTGGAGCTAAACATTGTTATCAAATCTGGGAACCATCCGCGACACCTGTCAGACTGTGACTAGATTACAATCACGTGCACGCATGCAAGCAAAGAGTAAAGGCAACATTATTCTTTCGCATTGCCTTTGTTGCACGCAGTCACTGCATACAAAATTCAGATATTTTGAATATAAGAACGACGTATTTAAAAAAATAATACTCAATAAAAGATTCCCCAATGAGAGAATATTTATGTAGAGTTTTCAGAAACATCAATTTTTGTCTTCACTGTCATCTTACGTTCTTAAAGGCACGGCATAAATAGGCTTAATTCAGTCATCAACGTTGGTTACTTAATGCACTGTCTTCATATGATCAAGTATCAATCTATAGTAATGGGAAAAAAAGTAAGTAATATCCCGTACACTGAAAGCCAAATAATTCCTGATTAATATCACAAACAGCAGCTCATCTTTGCGCGCTGCAGATTAAATTTTAACACATACATATTCATGAAATAACTTAATCATAAGGGAATCCAAGGCTATGACGGGAAGGACATCTTCTATGTAGACACCATTATATTCAGAAATATGTCAACATTTTATGGTATTCTTAGTCCATTTAATCACGACTTTCATACGAAAATGTGGTAATAATTTCCTTTGACAAAATTTTTTATACCAGGAAAAACTTTTTATACCAAAGTAACTTGTACTAATAAAATCTCAAATCTTTTCAACCTGAAGTCACATTTATGTAGAATAGGTTACCAGGTTACCGTTAACGCCATTTTTTTTTATTTTAATAACCTGCTATTTTGTGTAATTTTTTTACGCAGCTGCTGGAAGCAAAGTAGTCTACCACAACTTTTCATCATACTGAACTCAGCACGTGTAGAAAATATCTGGTCATTAGTCTTCAACAACACAATAAAAAGCTGTTTAAATGCACTTTTCCATTTTTAATAAATTAGGTACGGCGATTCTTTGAGCAGGATACTACAAACAACTCTTAAAAACTTTTCTCTTGACTTTATTTAAATGCTCCCCTTGATGTTCCACAAGACCAAGTTTAAACTTATGATTTCCATTAGTAACTAAGATGAAATATGAAAACAAAATATCTAGAAAAGATGTCTAAAGGCCATTAGTATTCATCTGAGATTCCTCTATAACTCTGTAACGCTTATCTAGTCCTTGAGAACGTAAGAAATCAAATTACAATTGTCTTATTACTAGTACAGTACTTTGTTTTACAACGTCGCCATCGTCGGGTCACACACACACACAGATACACACACACACACACACACACACACACACACATATATATATATATATATATATATATATATATATATATATATATATATATATATATATATATACATATAAATTATATATATGTATGTATGTATGTATATATCAATTTGGGAGCGGCTACTAGGAATTTCGCAGTTCTTAATACGGTGGTGTTGTACTTGCATTCAACTGTGTTTTTTTTTTTAAATACAGGTTGATGAGATTATGAACAGAGAATTGAATAACTAGACTATTCATTTCACTAAATATCCTTCGACTATTATTAATACCTAGTACTTTTCCACGATTTCAGCCAAGACAGAAGACAAACCTACCAACAATTACAAAGGTTGTATCTTTTCATCATGCACACGCCAGACTGACTTCAGTTGCATTCTGAAATCTTCGTTTATTTCTTATTGTGCATAAATTACTTCAAAAGTGGGATTTCAATACTAGTCTCCCACAGCCTTAATGACCAAATACATAACACTACCTAATTAGCCTACAAATAGAGTACGCAAGCTGCTATAGAGAACTTAAAAATACCTTGACGCTTTTCAGTGATTATGTCACAGTTCACGAATTCCTCCTGACCGGTAAGGTTAAGAAATGCCTGATGATTATGTTACCACAAAGAGAGGGGAAATAAGAAGTAGAACAAAGTTGAAAGAAAGCTGCTCAAAGCATGTACTTATAATGAACTAAGCTAGATGGACACTGCACGACATCTACCAATGCAGTATTTCGCCTATCACGCTACTTTTACATAAAAACGCGATAAAAAGTAATTGTTTATACTCATAGTACGTAATATCAAAGGTGACAAAATGGCACTGAAAAGATACAGAACGTACAACTTTATATATCAAAGGAATTTTGTAAATTTAGGTATAATAGAGAATATTCTTGGTTGTCTCATCCTTCGCAACCCACCCCTCCCGCCACAAACAAACAGACACACAGGCAAAAAACAAGTATATCTTAGTTTAACCAGATCACTGAGCTGATTAACAGCTCTCCTAAGGCTGGCCCGAAGGATTAGACTTATTTTACATGGCTAAGAACCAACTGGTTAGACACAGACACAGACATACACACACATACATATATATATATATATATATTATATATATATATATATATATATATATATATATATATATATATATATATATATATATATATATATATATATATATATATATATATATATATATATATATATACATATGCATTACACACACACAATCAGTAATTTGGATTAGCCGTGAATTAATCCCCAAGCAGTTAGTCAATTAGTGGCGGTCGCAGCCATGGTGCCTTAAGACTAGCAGCCGCAAAGCAAAAAAGAATCCATGATAACCGACAGGTTCATACCCCTCTGGAAAGACAAAATGCGCTAATTGAAAAAAAAAAATAGGAAAAATACTACCAAAAAAATTTTTTTTTTTTTTTAAATCGGTAGTTCCTATGTCTGCTGAACAAGGAAGACAGGCAGGTAGAGGATGGAGGAATGAGAGTGGGGGAGGGGGAGGTGGAGGGTTAAAAGCCTACAATTCCCTCTGGAACCAGACGCCCATGGAATATGGATATCACATACAGGGGAAGAGAGAACAGCCGGACCTTCTAAACATAACCACAGTGCTGGATAACATTTCCCAGTGTATAGCAGCCTCCCATAACCTACAATGGTATCCGGAAGTTATATAGATGCGTCATAGATTGATAAATAAATAAATGTTTATCCACAGTTCCTTCTCTGTAAATCAGTACAGTTAAAGAATAAGCACAAATTGTAGATAGCAATCGGATAACATAACAAGTACTTTAGGAAAATAGCTAAAAAACAGAGAAAAAATAAAAGTAAAAAATTAAACAAACCAATGTTAAACGGAGCTT
Source organism: Macrobrachium rosenbergii (assembly GCF_040412425.1). Classification (NCBI taxonomy): domain Eukaryota; kingdom Metazoa; phylum Arthropoda; class Malacostraca; order Decapoda; family Palaemonidae; genus Macrobrachium; species Macrobrachium rosenbergii. Next base: position 14,961,701 of record NC_089750.1, read on the forward strand.
CGTCGGAATCTAATTAAAAAAGATTTTATAAGCGTTACAAAAGCCAAAGGAAAAATACGCTCATCATACAATGATTTTATTCAATCTCTTCGTTGTATTTAAGGCGTGAAAAATATTTAATAAGAAAAATTAACAAAGCAAAAGATAAGATAGACAGTTAGGCAGATAGAGAGATAAAGACAGAAGATGCCCAATGTCAGACTGCCGAAATAATCAGTGGTATGTTTACACGATGTTCAGACAAGCGCAATATTCTTCCTCATTTTATGGAGGACCAGAAAATATTACAAATCTCATTTTGCGGTAAGCAAATAGATAAACCTTCAATTGCTCCGCCCCGAACATTTCTCAAATTTTAAAAGTCCGATTCGTGAGCCTGACAGACAGACAGATAGAGAGAAAGAGATGGGTTAGAAATATTCCTAAGCATTAATGGATATCAGTTTGAAATCTTCTTCAAGAAACTCGGAGGTTATTGGTTACAGTGTTGGGTTTATTCAACTTGCGTCATAATACAATTATTGTTAATAAAGAAAAAGGTTATAATTGTTAATGAAATTTATTAAATATGTTGAGCACTAACTCTGGGGGATACAAAATTTATGCCAGTAAGCTAGTTTTATGGCTTCTATGCATGAGAACTATAATAATAAATTGCAAGAAAATCCATATATTTATATTAATAACATTAATAACTTTTGTAAACCGTATAAAGTAAGCTTTGGCGAGACATAATACAGCTTCCACATTATGTACTGTTCAAATTCACAAATAAAAAATATAACTGCAATGCATTTCTGTGACTGTTCTATATCTCATTTTCTTGAACCTAATAAGATCTACAGTAAAAGGTTATCAGAAAGTGATTCTTGCTTACAGTTTCTTAATTTCGCTCTAAATATTCGCCTTTGACTTACAAACTGATGGGTCATCTTTACTTTCCACAAAACTTCACTATCTTTTTCACATAACACCAAATATAATAGTGGGTGACATTAGAAAATCTCCTTCTTCTATTACAGGATGTTGATGTTTCGTCACAACACACGAAAGATAACAAACCAGGATACAAGAGTCTCTCTAATCCAGATAAGTCACAAAAACTCGTTTTTCTTCTTCTTCCTTTCACCATTCCATCTAGTATCTCCGGCACCAGAACTATGTAATCTCGTTCGAATGGCTGAGAGGAAATCACCAATTATTCATACACTGCTCTTTCCCAGCAAAAGCAACAGACATCAATGACAAGACGTCTGCCAAGTCTCCAGGACGAGATCGACATGAGTCGTACAGCCCCTTTTCTCTTCCTTCATCGACATGTGTCGACGCATTTCTTCTTTGACTGCGATATTCGACAGCGGCGAGAATCCCCCAACTTTCTCCTTGACGCCGAAATCGACAACCGCAAAAGAGATAGTGTCTCCAGCAACAAAACGACACCCACCAAGAACTCCCTCCTCCCCTGCAGTATAATCGACGCCGTCAAAACACTTTCCTCCTGCAGTAGTGGACATTAGCAAGACGAATCTGGGGTTTTCTCTCGGGAGGGGAGGGTGGGGGGGAGGGGTGGAACGCCGTCACTATGAAGATAAATGAGAAGGCCCCAGCGAAGCTTGGGGCCTGGCCCAGGGACGGGGAACAGACTCATTTTACACGCTGTAGTCAGAGAGACTTGGAGGGATATCCTGCCAGCCAGGCAGAGAGAGAGAGAGAGAGAGAGAGAGAGAGAGAGAGAGAGAGAGAGAGAGAGAGAGAGAGAAATTATTTATAACCCTTGTCTTTTTGTCCAACGAATCATGGTCTAGCAGCGCACATATTTTCGGCTAATCTTACGTGAACTTGAAAATTCGTTCCGTACGAAAACGCAGTTTCCAAGAATATGGTCGCTGAATCAAGCGAGTACAAATAACAACGTTAATTGAGTTACCTATGAATGAAAAGCAAACAAGATTAGCTACCAATTTATGGAGAATCTCATCGCACTGGTCTTTTTTGGCTGGGTTGCATGCAAAGATTTTCGTGGTATCAATAACACATCTCATACTTATAGCTTGCTTGAGTTCTCTTCTGCTATCTCGAAACAGCCTCGCTCTCTGTTTATTTAATATACGTTACAGGGAGCACTATTCTCGAGTGCCTCTTGACTAGGCCGACACCAATTCTTGGACCAAGCTGCATTTGTTAAGCTTGGCATTTCTGCAGATAATGCTGGAAGCTACGAGCCAAGAGATGTACAATTTTTACCAGTATTTCATGCATTCACATATGTATTTTATATATATATATATATATATATATATATATATATATATATATATATATATATATATATATATATATAAAATGTATGTATGTATGTATGTATGTATATATATATTATATATATATATATGTACACATGTATGAATGTATGTATCGTGTATATATTCCAAAACTAAGTAGTTACCACTAACAGCAGTTGGTTCTCAATCGTGGATGAACTTCTGCGCAGAAAACTTCCAAAACATTAGCTACTACACCCACCTACACTGAGGACTCTTCAGCTATGCATCGAGCACCTACACAAACCACGCAGTTCCCCGCTATCTTGCACGGATTTCCTGATTTTGTGGATGCTCAGGTAACTTCTTTGCCCTTCATCTTTCCGAATATTTATGCAGTCATTTCTAAGTCTTCCTCGCCTCCTTCATCCCCTGACACTTCAAGTATACTCATTCGTATCCTATCGTGTTCCTTTCTTTCCATGTGACCAACCCATCTCAAAAGAATCTGACATATCCATCTACATCGTAAACTCTTTTTACTTCTCCTTCTACGTCTCGATTTTTTTAAACTTTCAATCTTTCTTACGACTCACATATACTAAGTAACCAACAAACACACGCACACACACACAAACACAAGAATATATGGTGAACTGCCTGCATGTGATAAGAGATTTTGGCGTACTCATACACACTGTATAATTATATATTTATTGTCGTCATGTGACCAAGTCCAAAATCCCCATTTGTTACGGAGACATGGCAATAACTAATTCCACTTTTCAGAGAAGATTTTCAGGTCCATGGTATGTGAGTAAAAACTCCTCCCTGTACATCCCAAGGTCACACTTCCTAGCTTGCTAAGTTATACAAAGTTACGATCAATCAAGTTCTCAGGAGTTGTTAAGTTCCGACATTTCCAGATTATTAGTCTTCCCTCGCTACAGCAGTTCGGAGTTTAGTCTTGTCAAGTTAAGACAACCCAAAGAGTTTCAGTATTCCCACCTAAACTCAAGTTGTAATAGGTTATAGAGCGAGACACCTGGCCAAATGGTCTCTTTGTTTCTCTTAAAAAAACATGAAAATGAATGAAATTTAAAAAAAAATGGAAAGCTTGCAACACAACACGCCTAGCTTTCTCTCATTATTTTTGTGACAAATATCAACAGTAATTAAATTATATTTGTGTTCATCGTTCCTTTGTTAAATCTGTCGCGTTGAAAAGACTCCGACGTTTTCTAAGTCTAAGTAATATTCAATATCTTGTGAATCCTCCATGACTAAATGCCTTCTATATAAGTGTAGGAAGTGTGTGTTATCTTGGTCTTTTCCTCCAATGATTAGTGACCAAATGGTCAACTCTATACAGAAACAAAATAGGCATATAAAATTATATAAAATATAATATATATAAATTATATATATATATATATATATATATATATATATATATGTATGTATATATGTGTATATGTATCTATCTATCTACCTACATATATATATAATATATATATATTATAGACATACATATATTTAACAGACTTTTAACGAGGAAAAAGATTGTGTACAGCAATTTACAACTACATTTCTTGATGGGGATTTTGTATGACGGTATTTCATACAAGGAAAAATGTTTACGAAGCTGAAATACCATAATATATACATATACTGTGTATATGTGTGTATATATATATATATATACATATATATATATATATATATATATATATATATATATATATATATATATGTGTGTGTGTATATATATAATGTTATGTATATAAGAAAAAATACACGCACATAACTCTCCACTTCCATCAACACTGCTTTTCATCATTTCAGGTATTCGTCACCCCATTTTTAGTGCCTCCAAAAATGAATTTGTGTTTTCATCACTAAAAATTCGGGGGGATGAAGAATTATTACATTTCTGCGACTTCTACCAAGAGGAAGTTCGGGTGTAGGCTGACAATTGAATTACATGCCGAGGAACCAGTTTAGAATGGGGAGAATGTAGTGAATTGTGTTTTCCGTTTCTATACTTTTTCCTACCTGGTAACCCTTGCCAAAGATTTTCCATGACAACGTTTTGCAAAGAAAAAGAATGTGCGCGCCATTGCACGGCTATATTTTTCTTTCACACTGATAGAGAAATGTTTAAGAATGTACGACTATAATATACTTTTTTACAAGGAAGATGAGTTTGTAAACCAATCTACAACTATATTTTTTACAAGGAAAAAAATGTATGAACCACTGCACGACTATAATATACTATTTACAGGAAAAGGATTGTGTGCTTCAGTGTACAACTACATTTCTTGAAGAGGCTAATGTGTACAACAATGTATGACTACGTCTTTTACAAGGAAGATGATTGTGAATATCAATGTATAACTATATTTTTTTTTTGTAGAAGGAGAAAGAATTGAATTGTACACCAGTGCGCGGCGACAATATACTTTTAGGTGGAAAAAGATTGTGTATAGAAATGTTTCTTTACAATAATATATTTATATTTATATATAAAAGGGAAAAGAAGTGTACACCAATGTACTATCATATTTTAAAGGGAAAAAGGACTATCATATTTTTAAAAAACCAAGAAGGCGTAAACTAATCTGCAAATATATTTTTACAGGTAAAAAGAATGTATACAATAATGCATGATTATATTTTTACATGGACAACTACGGTGGCATATCTTAACCATCAACAACAAGATCAAGCCCCAGTGATATGGAAAGCTTCGATGTAAAGTTCAAATTCGAACGCCTGTCTAAATGTGAAGATAAATTGCTGAAGGGAACAGTCACTTGAAAAATGGAGGATTAGGACTTTGTGCTCAGCACGAATGACAGATGGCTCCTTTCAGATTTTTAACTGGATACTACGTCATTCAAGATAATAAATAAAGGTCATGTATACATTTAGTCAAGGTTACGAAATGTGTTCTTAGCCATTTTTGGGGCTCTCCATTTAAAGAGAAAGAGAAAAAATGTAAAAAAAAAATCTTCGAAAATAAAAGCTCATAAAGAATCTGTAGAGAAGGCAACATCACCGAGAAAATTCCCTTATAAAACAACGGTAACGTAATTGAGTTCAACAGAGGAACAACTTGAATCCATCCCTAACCCTCGTAGAAATGAGAGGAAGCCCTCTACTTCTAAGAAGGTACCTAGGAGGAAAGTTGGGTGTATAGTTCAAGGGCTTATCACGAGAGGAGAAGTCGCTCGCTTTTCCTTCCTTACACAGCCAACAAGAGCCGAGAAGCTCTTGTGAAGAGTTGGTAGAAGTCTTCAAAGGATTTAGATTATACGTCATCCGGAAATTTCAATTCTCTTACATTTGCTTCCACTTAGCAACGAATGTGGAAGATATTATATATGAATCTGCAAAGAATACACTTGCATGCATACATACAAAACATGCTTGTGCGCACATACATGGCAAACTTGCATGTGCATATACAAAGTATATTTACATACAAATATACATGTACACAGACGTGCATCAGAGAGAGAGAGAGAGAGAGAGAGAGAGAGAGAGAGAGAGAGAGAGAGAGAGAGAGAGAGAGAGAGCACATTTGGCATAAAGCCAAGATTCCTAATGAAGTTGTTACAGTTGCGAAATTGAAGTCACAGGTGAATCGCTTTGATTTAGGACAAAACGAGGAAATCATTACCCTTGCCAAGGCTCCGAGGGCTTTCTTCGGATTCTTTATTTCACGACGACAATTACTTTAACAGAACAAAGAAACCCTCCGACTGCAGACATAATTGAGGCAAATACATCATTTCCCTTTGAAAGCCAGCACCACGAACTCTCTCTCTCTCTCTCTCTCTCTCTCTCTCTCTCTCTCTCTCTCTCTCTCTTATTCTACCCACATTCATTTCATCCATTAATTCATTTTCCTTCTTACCATACCGATTTTTTTTACTTCGATAATTTGATCCTACACAACAAAACATGTACCTAAGGATTTCATTCTCATTTCATTCACACACACACACACATAAATATATATATATATATATATATATATATATATATATATATATATATATATATATATATATATATATATATATATATATATATATATATATATATATATATATATATATATATATATATTTACAAGGAAGAAAGGCATGAGTCTAGCAATTTCATCTCAAAATAACGGGGAATACATATATATATATATATATATATATATATATATATATATATATATATATATATATATATATATATATATATATATATATATATATATATATATATATATATATATATATAATATGTGTGTGTGTGTGTGTGTGTGTGTGTGTATGCATCTTCTCTTTCCAGTTTGCAGCGTTTATTTTGAGATGAAGTTGCTGGCCTCATGCCATTCTTAGCCCTAAGTGCGACCCATCGCACAAAAATTCTAAACGTCTATGTTCAACAATTATCGAGTTATCGTACAGAAAAGGCGTAACTCGTATTCAACAAAGGTGGAGGTCATGTGTTCACAGATTGTAAAAAATTGTTATTGCACAGGTTCTGTGTCGTAGATTGCGAAAGCAAAGTTTATGATACACAATAGGCATTAGTTACAAATTAAGACCGAGCTGTGCTATTTACTATTAAACGGAATTCTGAAGAAAATGTCTTTCAAAAGCAGTCGAATATAGAATCCTCCTCCAAGTTGAAGAGTTCATTACAAATAGTAGAATGGACATACATCCAAGTCTGCCTCCTCTCTTCGCCTTGAAATCATTACGGGATTTACGAGGAAATTCTTACAACGTTGAAAGTTTCAGTTATTAAAAGACATAAACGAGGCCCTTTCCCCTTCTTCCAATTTCAGCTTTTTCATTCGTTTCTGGTTTCGTTGCATTTCTTTCTTATTCAGGCTTCTTTGTATCTCCTCCTTTTTCACTTTAATTCAGGTTTTTCGTTTGTACGTTTTCATGGCATGTGCCCCTTAAATTTCAAGAGAGCACAGTAGAAATATTCATAGATGAATAACAAGAACCGCTGTTACTTTCATCAGTGGTCTTCCATGGGAAGGGAAAGAGGGTGCCCAAGAGACATTCCGAGTCACACTGCTTCTCAGGATGGATTGATTTAGTATCATCTGGTTTCAAAACAGCCACATGTTCCTTACAAACAGACCCCAGTTATATCAACGGACGTTACTCATTGTGCAATAGTAGATGTTTTATTAACTGAATGGGTTAATTAACAAAAATGCTCACAAAAGAAAAAAGTAAGAAAAAAGGGCTTTCGAAATACAGAACGCAAGACTTTAACTATGGAAAAAAGAAGACATTACAGAGGAATGTACGCTCTTCGAACTTTCGTGAAACTGAAGTAAATCACTCTAGCTTTCGAAAGTTAGTGAAAGGTAAGTTCCCGACTTAAAAAAAAAATAACTCTAGCTTTCGAAATTTAGTGAAAGGTAAGTTCCTGACTTAAAAAAAATCACTCTAGCTTTCGAAAATTAGTGAAAGGAAAGTTCCAGACTTAAAAAGAAGTCTTTGAACTTTATTTGGATGTCACCTACGAAGTGGGCAGTCAGTTTGAATTATCTCTTAAACCATTCACTCCAGTACTGCGGAATTCTCTACCATCTTCTGTGCCTCTAAATTTATTCAACTCATCACTTTAGGAGGCAAAGTCCATTGACATGTTTATAGTGGGACCAGACTTGTTTTGGGCATTCTTGCCTTTCTTGGGCTCTGCAAAATAAAAAAAAGAATATGCTGACTTTGCTTACTGCAGTGTCATTGATGTGAACTTGTATAACGCGTAATAAACCTCAATACAAATAAGTTATAATGAATATAATTTAACCCGATTGAATTGAAGGTTTAAAAATCTCGAAAAAGCATAATCAATTTGTATGGAATCTAATTAACCGGAATCCTTATTGAACAATTAGAATATATATTAACCAGCACGAATTAACCAAAACTGATAAAATTTACATAAATTCACAATTACTTATGTAAAACAGACAAAGCAATAAGCGAACAGAAAATTCAAACAGACATTTTGCGAGCGAGTGTGTGTGGGGTGTTTGCGAGAATGGGGGTAATCTGGGGAAGATACAGGGAGACCCCTCACCCACGTGAAAAAGAGTGACCTAATGAAGCTTGCTAAACACTTCATTTTGGGTGCAAAGCTGTTAATGAAAACACTTACTGTGTTAGCAGTCCAATTCCGCATTTGGTAAATGAAATCTTTATGAAAGTTGATGTGGAAATGACAAAATAAATTGGAGAGGGAGCCACGATATTTAATTAAGACTTAGCACTAGTCTGTTACAAACTGAGCGAAGGAAAAGCCGAACAAAAAGGGGACATCAATTAAGGATGAAAAGAACGAAAGGAGAGGAGACAGAGCGAGAAATCAAAATGCAGTGTGAGTGAGAATCAGTAAATAGAGAATGGATATAAAGATAGGAAAATAGGAAAATAAAGAAAACAGAGATCATGAGAGATGGTTGATAATCAAGACGAAAACATAATTAAACGGTGCAGCTCTTAAGCTTACCGGATTTAAAGCTCAAGTGAGTTTTTGTGATTAGTGTGTCTGTATGTCACATTTTCACCTCTCCAGAACCACTGCCTCAATTTCAACCAAACTTGCACAAAGCACCGTCTGGTGATGTGGATTAAGGTTTGTTCAAATGGGGCCACACCCCCTTCAAAGGGAAGGTAATCAAGGAATAGAGATGATTCTTTTGAAAATATTCTTCTCTATAACTACTCAGCTAGAAAAGACAACACTTGCATAACTTTCTTATCAAGTCTAGACTGAAATTTGCTTAAACAAGAACATGTGGGTTGCCGTTTGTTAAATCAATCCGTAGTCACCTTCATGTGCAGTAGATTTGTTTGTCCAAGCTGACACCAGGGGCCAAGGGTGGGGCTACAGCAGGGTCTAAAGCTTTCCTAAAGCTTTCCATAGGAGTATATAAGAAAAATCTTAATCATACACTTGCCAGTGCAAGTTAGCTAAAAAAAAATATACATATTTTTATCATTACATAATATTTTTTACTTTACATCTTCTCTCTTGAGCAGACATCGTCAGGGCAAGGTTGCTAGACCCGAAACTTGCCCCACAAATGTTTTAAACCATTTAAGGTTTATGTGCTTCACGGCACCAGACATTTCCTGGTGGTCATCCATCCACGTGCTGACCAGACCCAAGATTACTTAACACTCCTGATGGAACGAGCAGCAGTGCAGCGACAAGGTTAATAATAATAATAATAATAATAATAATAATAATAATAATAATAATAATAATAATAATAATAATAATAATAATAATAATAATAATAATCTGAGTCACTGCATTCCAGAGGTTAGAAATCTTGCCATGCTAACCAAGATCTGGGTTCGATTCCCGTCCAAGACAAACTGATTTAGACAGTTTGTTAAAACCAGCTTATCTTCTCTGTTAACTTAATGAGAAAATCTAGTAACTGATAGTTGGCAGAATGTGGCGGGTCACAACCAATGTACAGTAAGTCGATGGATACACCATTTCATACCAAAAGACTGAACACTAAAATGTTATCATATTCCAAAGTCCATCCCTCTCAGGGGTAAAAGCCCACAGTTAACAATACTTATAATAATAATAGCGTCATTACAAAAGAACAAAATGTGAAACCACGTATTTATAATACCAAATCTATTCCCAGAACGCGAGAAAAAGAAGCAGATAAATATCTTAAACCTTTTGAGATTGCCAATATTTTGAACGCCCTGAAAGTTTTCCAGAATCTATTACTGCAGAGCGCAAACTGGAATATTTTTCTCATTCCATTTTCCAGAAGAAAGATACACTTTCCCAAGGGACCCCGCCATGATCAATGTTTCCTGACAAAAGTCTGAACAGTATCAGTTATATAGACTTTTTGAGGAGATTACTGATAATACTGAAAGTTATCGGTTATATTTTGTGTCACTTATTAAGTCACGAGATGATCACTGTTTGATGGTTGTATTCTGAATAAAGTCAGCTACTAAGTCTGTGTGAGGGTTCTATTAAGACATTAAGCAACCAGTAAAAACAAGATATGTCATAAAATTTTCACATGAATTAAGACTACAATTATTCCTCCAGTATTTAATGCATAAATTATATACATGCAACTTTGGTTTCTTTGTTAAACTGCTATTTAAAATGCTGTTTAGTTTTCATTCGACGGCAAGTGAAAAAAAGGTCAATGTAAGAGTGAAAATGTCATTGTATCAGGTAAAAATTAAACACTCCAACAAAACAAAATCAGCAACTAAAAGTAACTTTAGGTTGGGTCATAACATCACGACCATAAATATAGATAATTCAGCATGCTCACATCTATCTGCCTCTCTCTACTGATACTCGGTTAGAATCCATAATCTTTTTCCGTCCCTAAATCAATGAATTTTTGACGAAATTTACAGCAAAACTACAATAACTCTGGCTAGCACCTTTTCAAGTTTTAAACGGCTGCACAAGGACGGACAGATTGATTGATAGCTTTGAGTTATGAGACGTCTTTATCTGTATGTGCTGTTATGATCTTTCGAGCACATACGGGCTGCTCTCATTTATTTCCACAGTGTGCCAGTGCTTATATTTCATAATCTTTCGTACAGTGTCTTAAAGAAAAATCCCAAGCTTGGCTGACTGACTGATTGATTTTTATCTAGAGTCGCAATCTGTAAGTGTTGTAGTTATCTTTCATAGTAATTTTCATTTATTCTTACATCTTTCTTTCGATTTATCATTGTTTTCATATACTTCTTTCTATAGCGGGAGTCAGAGTCGTCGATGCGAAGTCGTCTCTCACAGCATCTAGAGACTGCTGAATCCTCCCTCACCTCCTCTCTCCCCTATCCAATACTACCTCCCTCTCCGATCCTACTCCTCCACATTTCCTCCCCCTCTCCTCCTCCTCCTCATCCTCCTCCCTCGCCTTAAAGCTGTCGACCTACATATTTTCCCCTTCCCTAGAGTTTGTCGGGCGTTGACTAGTACTGCTCCATATCCAACGGCGAGTCAAGGGAGGTGGGGATTTTTCTCCGTTACTTATGAGTAAATGAGTAAGGAAATTTATAATTGCGTGAGATTACATCAACGGTAGAGAGAGAGAGAGAGAGAGAGAGAGAGAGAGAGAGAGAGAGAGAGAGAGAGAGAGAGAGAGATACATCTTCCATTAAGTTAAATTCCGGCAAGCAGAAAATCAGAAAGGTCAGTCATTATGAATTCACCATAACCTTGAATTCAGAAGGAAGAGGGCCTCTATATGTGTTCCTGTGTTTGTTTTGGAGAGAGAGAGAGAGAGAGAGAGAGAGAGAGAGAGAGAGAGAGAGAGAGAGAGAGAGAGAGAGATAGGCGCTATTAGTTTGATCTTAGTAAACAGGAAAGAACACGGATCACTCACTTCTAAAAGGAAATGCTTCAAAACGAAGACATCTATCAAGAGAGAGAGAGAGAGAGAGAGAGAGAGAGAGAGAGAGAGAGAGAGAGAGAGAGAGAGAGAGAGAGAGAGAATGCTATTTTCCCCTCTTTGTTAGAAACCATACATCTATCATACAGCTTATTCCTAAATACAATACTGAGAAAAGGTCAGTCATCAATAAATGAGATTTCAGTAAAAAGAGAAAATTTTTCTTTCCTGATTACAAAAGTATATCATTCATTCAGCTTTACTACGAGGGAAAGACAAAATGGTTCAGTCACTGTTACATGAGCATCCTTTTAAGGATAAGATTATTATAATGTGTGTGTGCGTGACGGGGAGAGAGAGAGAGAGAGAGAGAGAGAGAGAGAGAGAGAGAGAGAGAGAGAGAGAGAGAGAGAGAGAGCTATTCTGTTTACGTTACAAAAAAAAAGTACGCCGCTATACGGATCGAAAGAAGCCTAATATACGAGAGAGAGAGAGAGAGAGAGAGAGAGAGAGAGAGAGAGAGAGAGAGAGAGAGAGAGAGAGAGAGAGAGAGGGTGGGGTGAGGTGGGGGGTGAGGTTCGGCGACTTCTTACTTTATATTAGAAAAAAAAATGCTATTTAAAATGAAAAAGGGCCGTCTGTCGGAAGAGAGCTGTAATAAATGAGAGAGAGAGAGAGAGAGAGAGAGAGAGAGAGAGAGAGAGAGAGAGAAAGTGGTGCTTTTGTCGCATTCCCAGTGCTATGGAAGAAGAAACCCGCCGGGTGAACGTTTTAAAGAGGAAGGGACACACACACATTGAGTGAATCTATAATACTGCAGTTCCCACAACTCCTCCACCCCCACCCCCTCAATCCCCCAGCTTTTTACATCCCTTTACAATCACCTCCTCCCCTTCCCCTCAGAGAGAGAGAGAGAGAGAGAGAGAGAGAGAGAGAGAGAGAGAGAGAGAGAGAGAGAGAGAGAGAGTCCCAATAAATAGAGTATTTACAATCAGTGTTTTTAACTCCATCCAATGTCCCGTGAGTAATTACAACGAAGACAAGTCTGCTAGTCTGTTTACAAATGTCAAACATCCTCGAAATGGCAAATGAAATAATAAAGGGGATATTTAATAAAACTAAAACTAAAAAAAAAAAAAAAAAACAGAGAATCTCCGTGGAGACCCTAAAATCCCGGAGCGATCGACCTACTAAACCATTTCCCGGTCGCCTAACGTCGCCGGGACAGAGAAGCTGTGAATCTGTCGCTGTAAATTCGTCTCTGTAAATAACGGGGCAAATTTTCGCCCCATCGATCCGTCACTATCTACGGGAATCACATGAAACGCCTTTTGCCGCTCGCGCGAACGCCCGGACGCACGCACGCACGCACGCAAGCCCCGAAACATTTATTCTTAAACGGTTTTAATAACCGGAGCAAATCACGGCCGCCATCACATCGCATTTAGCTCTTTACATTCGGTGATGTGGGCCACATCAAATAAACATCCTTCCTGTCTTGCTTTTAATCCGCAAATGACAAGACTAATGGATCCGCAAATGTCGGGACATTACATTGCCAAAGAACTTGAAATATTTTGAAAACATGTCAAGGTAATTCACCTGTTTTTACACATGCCTATTCACCGGTGTAAGAGGACGATGTGTGAAGCAGGTTTTGTACAGAGAGAGAGAGAGAGAGAGAGAGAGAGAGAGAGAGAAAGGCTGCCAATATCATTCGGGTGTTACAATAAAATTATCAATATTATTATCGCTATTGTTTTCTGTTGATTATGTTGTTTGTTTCTTTTGTTGTTGCTTTACTTGTTCTTTCATTTTATTTGCACAAGGGTCAATAAAGACCTCAGTGAAAAATCTAAGTAAAAGTTCTCATCTAAATGAAATGCTACAAATCTCACAGAAACAGAGCTAAACGTACTACAGTAGACCCTAACTTAAAATCTGTTTACTGTGGACATCAAAATCGTCGTCACAGCTGTTCAATTGTCGACAATTCACAATCCTGCAAGGCTTTTTTAAATACTGACAGCGAGGCAAAAATTACAGAACATTCCTTTTAACATTGAGTTAAATGAAACACGTTTTTGTGTCACAAAGTGCTGGATATTTATTATCTTACATATCAGATTCAGTCAAGTAATATAAACTTTGACATTAAACACTACACTGATATTGTTTATTTACTGCATTTTCGCTTTACATGGTAAGACATATCTTGTATCATCTGATGACACGGCAGTCTTCAAGAACACACTCACTCTCTTTCTCTCTCACAGCAATACAAAAAAGATAGTTAACATCCTTTTAGTAAACAATGAATCATAATTCACCATGAAGGGTCAATTCACCATGAAGGGTCAACTATACCATACAACAAAAAGTTAAAAAATGTTCGTAATTCCGTATTTTTTTTCGATAACATAACAATAGCTATGACGATTAAAAAAAAAAGAATCCTTGTTTCTCTTTCCTGTTACTTATAATGTCGAAAGTAAGATAACTTGGACATTTTTGTGGATTTCCTTTTTCTTCAACCAACACACGCTCTTGCGCGTGCGCGTTTTAGTAATCATACAAATATACATGCTACGTAAACGCAGACATTCGTGTACACAAGTCTGGTAAACGCAGCCGTTTACTCTTATTCATTTCAGCCACAAGGAAAATTAAAAATCCAATATGTCATCAAGAGGGGGATAGATTAATTTCAAGTCTGGCGCACGATTTAATCTCCAGAGGTATGTGTACGCAAGAATTGAAATTAGTTCTTATATTCTTTGATGGCATAGAGCCTAAAGTGTTTGTTTAGGTTTGTTATCGTGTTTATGTTGGAGGCTGCGGCGGAAATGTTCCTATTATTGGGGAAACATGCACAGTATGTATGTATGTATGTATGTATGTATGTATGTATGTATGTATGTATGCATGCGTGTATGTGTATATATACATGTATATATATATATATATATCTATATATATATATATATATATATATATATATATATATATATATATATATATATATATATATATATATATATATATATATATATACACTTTTCGGCGGAATGTAGCCAAAGGGTACAGCCTTCTGCTTTCCCAGCAAGCCTGTTGGGCGTGAGGTCTCTGGACCCACGTCTTTTCATCTCAAACCAAAGAGATGCTGGTACCTTTTAATAAATGAGTGGACATGTGAACGACAGTCTGAGAGTGAACCTGGCTCCACGAATCGCCAGTCGAGCACAAAACTGCTCAGCTGCGTCAAGCAATGACCAACCCTAGCTGAAAAGAATGTTACGGCAGTTGTTAATGGAATTTGACAAACCTGAGAGAAGTCTGAGCTAGGGACAATGCCTCAAACACCTATACCTACTTAAATACATAATTAGTTATACGCAAATAAACACACACGTACACACACATATGTATGTATTATATATATGTGTATATATATATATATATATATATATATATATATATATATATATATATATATATGGTTTGGGGCTTGCATCCTCATCCCTAAAGACCTACTGATAAACCGAGAGGCTTTCGGTTTTTCGGTTTATCCCTTCGGTGCAATCCCTTTCAAGTTGAAAGATTATATGTATGCAGGTGTGGGTGTATATGTGTGTGTATATGTGTATATATATATATATATATATATATATATATATATATATATATATAAATATATATATATATATATATATATATATATATATATATATATATATATATATATATATATATATATATATATATATATATATATATATATATATATATAGAGAGAGAGAGAGAGAGAGAGAGAGAGAGAGAGAGAGAGAGAGAGAGAGAGAGAGAGAGAGCGCATGCCCAGAGTGCTTTCGAATAATAACGCGGCAAAAAGCATTACATAATCATTAGCTGAGGGCCATGTCTGTTTTAGCGCCGTTCCGTGCGATCGTTTGAAAGCCACAATACATCAACTAATTTGATGTCGCTCCTGGTGATGATCGTGTTGCTCTTCCAGCTCCTGTCATTTATTATTAACGACGTTAATAAAATGAAAATTCTTTTCACGTCGAAAAAAATATAAATATATTTTTTTTTCCATTTCGAACAAGACTTCTCGTAATGGTCTATATCGGCGGAAACAACGCGTACACTTTATTGCTTCCAATGTCAGTGAAACCGTTGTTATGTAAAACTGTATTAAACATTTTAATGTTGATTTATGCACCGCATAACAAATTCTCCCCCCGCAATATATCAGAAAATGTTTCGGCGCAAAATACTAATAAATTTTCTCTCTCACGCAAAATAATAGCGTATTATATTTCCACATCAGTGACACGAAAACGACGCCTCTTTCTGAAACTCTGGGCTTTTTTTTCCTACTTTAAAGTCTGGTTGTTATTAAAGTATATGAGTGTAATTCTATCATTGCTTATAATATTAGAGCTTCGGTTATATTACTATTATTATTGTTACTTATGATGAAATATGCCTTTCTTGTGTGAAAATTTTGGTTTTTGTTAATAATATACTTGAAAGCGGCGGGTTCTCAGATTTTTAAGAATATACCATCATTTGCACAAAAGGAAAAGGTCTTATCTTATCTCCATCTTTAAAGAATGTGATTGTTCTTCAGTCTTCATTATCATTATTATTAATATCATTAGACT
The DNA here is from genome assembly GCF_040412425.1 of Macrobrachium rosenbergii. Lineage (NCBI taxonomy): Eukaryota > Metazoa > Arthropoda > Malacostraca > Decapoda > Palaemonidae > Macrobrachium > Macrobrachium rosenbergii. The sequence goes on from NC_089750.1 coordinate 14,978,080, forward strand.
AGCATTGCAAATATGCACACTGTAACATTCCTTTTTACAAGGAAGTTATTTAAATAGCTATAGTCAAATTACAATCCCAGATACAAATGAACAATCACGATCACAAAATAAAACAGTAAGAAAAGCGTATAACACAAATCATTTTGAAAGTATCAAACTTCATTCCAATTCATTCTTCCACCACACATCTTGACATTCGTTGTTTCATCTTCCTGACTTCCATCTGTCCTACTTTTACACACATTTCCTTTAAAACCTCTTTCACTTGTTTCTGAAGATTCTCATCTCTGCCCCCAATCAGCGCCGTATCTTCTGCTAGTGCTAGCCTTTCCGCCATACGACAAATAAATTCATTTATTCTCAGGCTCATCATTGCCACCAAGGACAACGACGATGAAAAATAGCCGGTCAAATCCGTGGACACTTCTACCACACACCGTTGTCAACGATGACGATTACCACGGACTTCAGACACCCGAGTTTATGAAGATATGAAAGAGTAAAAGACACATGAAAATGTTAAACCTGGCGCCGAGTGTCCCTAATAAAGTTGGCTGCAGGATCATACTCAGTCCTATAAAAGCGTTTTCCGCTGGACGCCGTTTTCATAGGGCGTCGTAAAGGATACTCCGATGCCCGTAAACAATGGCATTATCCGGTGCCTATATGAGGCGTCTGCCATGTTGTCTTACGGGAAGGAGGGGGGGGGGGGGGAGGGGAAGGGGAGTGAGAGATGGGTAGGTGGGAGGGAGAGGGGGAAGACATTATCAGTGCATCCGTAATAGTATTCTACTTACGAGATGCTAAGTTTATTACTGTTTATTTTCGCCTCAAGAATCGTATTTGGTAAGAAAGTAGGTCTTTTTCTTTTCATGTTTTTTTTTCTTATGAGACCTGCACATCACTGTAAGCAAAGGAAGAAGGGTGGGGGAGGAAGACTATTTCGTTATAACTCTTAATAAACATTTCGAGAACTAATAAAAACTAAAATAAATGAAATAAAAAAATTGATTTTTTAGTAAAATTCCTTACATCAAAAACCTCAACTTCATATGATTTCGCAAAAAAAAAAAAAAATAATAATAATACTAATAAACCACACACACACAAGAAAGAAGCTTCCTAATTCAAAATTGAAAGAAGCACCAATTATGAACGAATCACAATAATCTTTTCATTATTCACAGCCCGAATACATCTTCAATTTATTTACTTCTCGAATGTTCGGATGAATCTACCTCAATTTCTATCGCCTTAGGACGGGGGTGTCTGCTACATAGTGATGTCCGCATTCTCCCGCAAGCGTCCTTCTCATATTTTGGCTGTATTTTTTATTACGCCTACTTACTACAGCCCAATGGCCTGTGCGCATAAAATGTCTGAACTACTGCAGATTCCGCGTCCATAAAAATGGAATTACTTCAGTCTAATAGCTAATTCACTCGTTCCAATTCAATCTGGAGTGCTTTTGTATTCTTCGATGTTTCTCTCTCTCTCTCACACACACACACACACATCTAGGGGTTTTCCAGCAGAGAGAGAGAGAGAGAGAGAGAGAGAGAGAGGTAAAGGATGGCTTCCTGGAATGGCCTCAGGCAGTACTAGAAACCCTATGCATACTTGTAATATGAATCTCACCCGACAGGGGGAGAGAGAGAGAGAGAGAGAGAGAGAGAGAGAGAGAGAGAGAGAGAGAGAGAGAGAGAGAGAGAGAGACGCCTCTTCGGCTGAATGGTGTAAAAAGACGAAAGCATTCTAAGCAAACCAGAGAGAGAGAGAGAGAGAGAGAGAGAGTGATGGAGGGGGGGGGGTGCTAGACTCTTGCCTTTATGATCTACTCCTCCGCCCCCGAGTAAAGAAGAAAACGTAAATAAGTGTGTCAACTCACATATCAACTAAAATGCCCACAAGCATTCATCAACACTGTTACAACATGACTACTAGAAGATCTGTCTGCCATTATTTTTTTCATATTACTCACCATTTCTTTATTAATGCAAATAATTCCCAAAAGTTAGGGAACTTTAATGTGCAAAACTGCTGGCAAGCCATGCGAACCCCCAATAGGAAGATGAGAAACGATTAGGGCACACGGCAATAAAAATTTTATTCTTAAGGCAAATGTGGTACGTACCTTTCAAGCAAAGAAGACATTTGAGTCTGAAGCAAGTGGCAAAAAAAAGAAAATCTTTGCATTCAGTGCAAGAAAAAATAAATAAATAAACCTGTATTCAATGAAAAAAAGAGTAAACGCAGTATAATTTAAAGTTTCAGTAAGAAAAGACATTTCTACATAAAGCGAAAGCAAATTATGGAGACGTTCAGCAAAACGCAGACAAAAAAAAAAAAACCTAACATGAACGCCAACATACGTCCAAAACGAAGTCTGGTAAGAACTGAATTTAACTGAATGTAGAATTTATGCCAAAGGCCAAGCACTGGGACATATGAGGTCATTCAGCGCTGAAACGGAAATCGACAGTAAAAGGTTTGAAAGATGTAACAGGAGGAAAACCTCAAAGCAGTTGCACTATGAATCAATTGTTAGGAGAGGGTGGGAAGTAAGATGGAAGAAAGAGAATATGAAACGAGGTACAGTAATAGGAACGAAAGGGGTTGCCGCTCGGGGCTGAAGGCAAGCTGCAAAGAACCTTAAGTAATGCCTACAGTGCATGGCATGAGGTGCACTGACGGCACTAACCCTCTACGGGAGAGGTTTGGTAAGAAGCGAGCGTTTGAAACACAGCGACAAAAATTACATATAAACCTAACAGCTCGTTTCTGAATTAAACTCTTAATTTCAACGGACTTCACAGCTCTACCTACACCTACACACACACAAATAGTTTTATCGTAAAAACCGTACACAGGCGTAACAAGGTACGAGTACTATAAAATGAAATGCACGCTCTAAACAGGGAGCATACGTATCTAAACAAACTTCTGGGTTCGCCCAACCCCACTCAAAAAAATTTAGCATAGATATGAATCGCAAATATTCTTCACGGGGGTTATAAAGCAGGCAAAAGCTTTGTATGTCAAGATGAGACCCGTTTGCTAAACACAACGCAAAATAGTGGCAATGTGCACATTCCTAAACAAACTTCTGATTCTCCCCACCCAACACCCACCCACAAAAAGATATGAACGGCTTTATCGCAAATATCATACACGGGCGTTATAAAGTATAGCAGGCAGGAGCTTTATTTGACATCGGGGATATTTGCATGGAGACATCCATTTCCGGATCATAGCTCCCCAGAGGCGCATAACAGAATGATTGGTACTGTTGCGAAGGCATGCAGCGCCATGCTCAAACGCCTTCTTCAAAGCATTTAGTCAATTGTGTGGAAATACAGAAAGAGCGAGTTCAGATGCGGGTTGGTGAGAGGAATGGAGTGGGTTGGAGGTGGAGGTGGGTATTGTAGTGAATTATAAGCATCTCCTGTGCCTGCCGTTAACACTACACTTATCGTTATTGTTTGCTATTATTTTTTTTTTTATTTTACACCAACACTGTTTTGGACTGTTTCCATCACCGATAGCTCTTGTTTAAGGTGTTCTAACTCTTGTTATCGCTAATGAAAAGACAAAACTCCACGTTGGGTATCAGAACTTCTGATAAGACAAAAGGTATATCCCCATATCTCTTCGTGGCAGACGGAGAATATTGTTTGGCCGGATGTCTCGTTGATCAACAGTTCAGGACTCATGAGGTGGTTTGTCCCTTCATATAATTTTCAGGGAGATTGTAAGCTTATGGTTTGCATTATTATTGTCATTAATATTATCATTATTATGGCTACTGCATACTTTCTCAGTATGTCCTTATGAACATTCTGAACAGCAATAATAATGAAAAAAAAAGGAGCAGAATATTCGTAACACTGATTTTTAGATATGCTGTGAAATTCTGGATGCTAATTACAGTAAAAGCATATTATACAGTATATATATATATATATATACAGTATATATATATATATATATATATATATATATATATATATATATATATATATATACATATATATATATATATATATATATATATATATATATATATATATATATATATATATATATATATATATATATATATATATATATATATATATATATATATATATATATATATATATATATATATCCATCCTTTTGAAAGGGTGCGATCGTCCAGTTAATTATCATGGAAATAATATTGGCCCATAATACTCGATTGGAACGGACTGCCTATGAATTATATTATAAGCAATTAGCTGGGGAAAGTTGCAGAGAGTAACTTTATCGGAAAACACCCCAATCAAATACTTAGCGACAAAACTAGAGCAGGAATTCACGAGTGGAGTCAATAGCCACAGATAATTAATCGCAGTAAATCATTCAATGTCTGCTGCTTCGACTTCCTCCAATCCCTAACTTCTTCCTCCCCTCTCCTAGGCCCTTTTCCTTACCATTCCCCCGACTCCTCCTACCATCTCTTCCCCCTTCCCACCATTTGCTTGAGGCCCTAACAGTATTAAAAAAAATGTAAAAGGGAAGTTGGGGAAACAAAAACCAAAGTCATGCGAAAGTTGGCAACCAAAGGGGCCAGTTGCATTTCCTTCCCCGAGGCCAACGTTGCACTTGGAAATTCTCTCTCCCCCTTCGTTAGTTTTCTTTTGTGGGGAGAGAAAGACGACGAGTTTCCCCTCGAAAACAAATTGCCGCAAAAATGTTTTTCTGAAAAAGTGGACGACCAAATGCATATTTATTTAGTCATTACGACCATGCGTTATAAGGAACTCGACTTTTCTGACCGTTGTTATGTTATCAAAAAGTATGATGACTACGGAAGTTACAAAGGTGTTGCAAATGTTTGAATTTAAGAATATCTTAATTACAAACGACGCTTATTAAAGTAGTCATTTTCAAATTATTCAAAAGAAATAGAAATAATTTTTCAAATTATTCAAAAGAAATAGAAATAATTAAAAACTATTTAAATATAATATTTAAAACCCGAATAATTGTCTAAAAGCCTCTTCTCCCCTTGATGATTATATATTTTCTTAATATCTGGTATGAAACTGAACGAAAATATGTAACTGCATTTGGAAAAAAAATCACATACACAGAGAGAGGTATTTGAGCTGAAACTACATATCTCAATATTCTTTGTTTACCTTCTCATTATGTAGATTTTAAAAGAGAGAAACATGAATGACAATCTACAGAAAAGAAGGATGTTAGGAACAAAAAAGAAAAAAAAAGATGGGTAAATCATTTCGGGAATACATGACGATTATTTATAAGCCAAGCTTATGGATAAGTTTAAGCTTATATTTATAAATTTTCTCTTGACTGTATTAAATATACTATATCAACATGGGTGTAACGCGTACATTTTTCTTTGATTGGGTTTTCTTGCCGTGTGATTAACCCATCGTAAATTTATGAATTCGAATAATCTACGGTCCTATACAATCACGTTTCATTATGCACTGCGTCTATCAGTTTGTAGTCAACTTAGTCATTCTAGTGCATATAAGACTGCTTAAGAGATTTATTTAATAATAATCTAACATCACAGCAGCTGTAGTATTATCTTAAGAGTTACGATGCATGTTCATGTAACAATAAAAATACCTATAAAGCTTTACTATCCCTAAATAATACTGCCTAAAAGAACATGAATATAAAAAATAAAAACGTTAATGATAACATTAACCTCACATTTGCACTAAAATAACTATATTTCCTTATAAATGGAGATAAAAATTAAGTGATTAAAATGACAAAGTAATCCAAACAGAGACAAGACATTCACACTCTCATCATAAGCAAATTGTCCAATATTCAAGATTTCCTAGTATATTCGGGATTTTCGTTATAACTCCCCATAATTCTCCTCCATTATGCGAGTGATAAAAAAATCATATGTGATAATAAACATGGATGCAACGCAGTTTGCTTAGAGATATGAAGAAACTTGGGACGAGAACTAAGCTAAGCTCTGTGTAAAAGCCAGCAAAGGTAATTTTGGATAAAAAACAACAACATTACTGTAAGGTTGGAAATCTTATGTTGTTAAAAATATTGTTTTTCGAATAACAGTAAAATAGACTTTGTTATTAAGAAGAAGAAGAAGAAGAAGAAGAAGAAGAAGAAGAAGAAGAAGAAGAAGAAGCAGAAGAAGAAGACTGGAGAAAAAGACCCATTAGTGAAATTTTTATTACACATATTTATATATATGAACAATTTACGAAGTACAACTCTTAGCTTGCGACAGATTCTGCTATTACCTTCTGAGCGAATATGAAAGCTGGAACTATCGTAAGATAAGAGCAGTAATTCTGTAACTGTTCATCTGTATAACAGTGTTTCTGAAAAAAAAAATCGAAATAAAATTTCACTTAGTGGGTCTTCTCCTATTACCAACTGGAACGTGATTATTCGTCGACTTTTTCTCGATAATAATAATAATAATAATAATAATAATAATAATAATAATAATAATAATAATAATAATAATAATAATAATAATAATAATATTATTATTATTATCTTTTTAACACAATAAATTAATTACAATTCTGAAGGAACAAGAATTAATAAAATGAGTATAAACGATGTTCTTTCCCCTTTTTTCTCAAGCATGTAATGTTTAATCGTTGTGTCGCACTCCGCACTTCCCATCTAGTACGAGGTTTACCATGCTAATAGTTCTTGGGTAGTTGGAGGAAGTTCCTGTGGGGAAACTTTTGCTGGTTCATGAATAACCAAGCTCTCTCTCTCTCTCTCTCTCTCTCTCTCTCTCTCTCTCTCTCTCTCTCTCTCTCTCTCTCTCTCTCTCTCTCATACACATTAAAGTCGGTGTATCATCATTATGATCTCCCATGCCTTATATGAAACAGTGCTGTCATAATTTACTTACTGATTTTTTCTGTGTGATTTCTATTCTCTCTCTCTCTCTCTCTCTCTCTCTCTCTCT
>NC_089750.1:14992552-15005052 GCF_040412425.1 Macrobrachium rosenbergii
TCTAAGTACGCGCGTGCATGGTATCATTCAATTCACAAATATTTACACGCAAAATTATTTTTACCTAGAGTGAAACTTTATACAAACTGTCCCAACAACTTCTAATATGATATAAAAGCTTCATAAAATGAAAAAAAGTTGCAGTAAGGCAGAAATACTTAATAAAACATCTAAAATGATACGGTAATCATGGAAAATGTTGATTCTGAGTAGACAACTTATATGGTATTTCATTTAAGAGGCCCGTCGACCAATATCTCTACAACTCGACCAAAATTTTACCCTAAATAACACTTTACACAAGACATATCCAACCTTTCCAAAATAATATTAGATACGTAAATTAAAATATAGACATAAACACTTACCTAAAAAATTAAATAAAAGCTGAGAAATCTGAGATCCACCATTTTCGACAAAAAAGAAGACAGAAATTTCACAGCTGATAAATCATTGATAATGGAAAAACAAAGAAGTTTTAAAAAGAAAATCTATTTCATATTAGTAACTTGAGTTCTCTGATCATTTAAGATTTAAATCATGGATATAAAATGTTTCTTTTTTTCATCTGAGGGATAAAGTTTTACTTATATCTAAAAGAATTTAATATAATTTCAAAAGAAGGAAAAGATTAAGTAGCTTAATGGTTCTGATATTTTACTCTTTTACGGGATCATTCCTTTGAGGATAAATAATGTCTTACGAAAATCTATTACGCTATGGAAAGGGAAAAGTATATCGTACGAACTGTCGAAAGCTTTAGACGAACGTTTTTATAACAACAAATTTCCCACCCGGAAAGTATATATATATATATATATATATATATATATATATATATATATATATATATATATATATATATATATATATATATATATATATATATATATATATATATATATATATATATATATATATATATATATATATATATATATATATATACATATATACATACACACAAATAATATATATATACATATATATATATATATACGCTTGTTAAATAAGCGAAGGCAAGATTAAAAGAAAAGAGGAAGAAAAACTGCAATGTCGTTGATTATGAGGAGAGGAAATGAGGATCTTGAACAACCAGGCCCTTGGCATCATCAGCATCACCGCTGGGAAAACCCGCTCTAGTGGAAGATGTGTGATGGGGGGAAAATTGGGATAAAAAATGGGGAATTGGGGTAAAAAATAGGGGATTGGGATCAAAAATGAGAAATTGGACACTTCATTACACCGGGAAATGGTGATTTTACTACGCTGTGTGGAATGGCGATTACGCCTCGAGATAAGGACTAATGTTTGGAAATATGTTTTGGAGAGTTAAAAGATGTCGTAAAGTATTCCGAGTTAGAGAGAGAGAGAGAGAGAGAGAGAGAGAGAGAGAGAGAGAGAGAGAGAGAGAGAGAGAGAGAGAGAGAGAGAGAGAGAGACTTAAATATTATTGTAAATTAGGAAAAAAAATGGGTATAATTAAAAGAAGAGAAGAATCAGTATTATAAAAAAGCTATGTGAGGGTTCACACGTGCAAGTAACGTCAAATAAACGGATAAGAAAAACTACTATAAAACAAAGAAGAGTCACTGATAAAAATAAAAATCAAAGCACGCGAGGGATACACACAAACACAAGAAAAAGAGAAAAAACAATTTAAAAAAATCCAGAAAAAGAGACGATAAAAATCGCAAATATAATGAACTCGGTAACTGGGCGAATTGACGATGGACATAAAAGGTAAATGAGAAAACAGAGAGAAGCCATAAAGATGGAAATAAAAGTAGGAAATGAGCGAAGGCGTTGTGAAATAAAGGCGAAGGGAAATAGGCGAAGGAGTAGGGGAGAGGAGAGAGAGACAGAGAAAGATGGCAAGAGGTAATAATGGCAAACGTAAAAGTAATGAAATGCATAAAATAACATAAGAGGGAAACGGGGAAATATGAGCAGACGCGTAATACAATACATGCATGAAAACCGAAGGCAAAGGGTTAGAGAGAGAAAGAGACAGAGAGAGAGAGAGTTAACGAAATTAATAATAATTTCATAAATTGTCTGTTCGAGTTACGATATTTATATTTGTAAAAAAACAAAAGAAACCAAAAGCGGTCATGAAAAATGTATATACAAGAAATCTGCGAATGCAAGATACGTGTAAATAAATTGATAAATGAAACGAAAAGTTAATTCTAAAAAATAAATTAGTTTTTAAATGGGTGGATGTAAGGTAAAATTTTATGAAAACGGCGTAAAAAATGGAAATAGCAACGTTGAATTTATAAGAGGCTTGGCCAAAAAAAAAAAACCGAAGTTAGGTATAATAGATGGGCGAAAGAAAATAAAATATAAAAGATAAAAAAAGGAAGCAGAGAATACAAAAGAAGGATAGGCGTATAAAAAAGCAGACAAAGACACAGATAGAAAATAAAATATGAACAGGACGTGAAAAAGAACTTTAAAAATATAAATGAATGAATGACGAAAAAAGTAATGAATTCATAGTAAAGGTGGATTAAAAACATAAAATCAGAAAATGACAACAAAAAAGAAAGAAAGCCGGAGAACATAAAGATCAATACAAACGAAAGGCTGATAAAGTGAAAGAAAATCAGGTAGAAAGGGAAGTAGATTAAAAAAAAAAAAGTTTAAAAAAAAATCATGGAGAAAAGAGAGACGAATACAAACGAAACGTAGATATAAAAAAAAACTATAAAGGGACAAAAATACGGACGAGAGGGGAAAGGCTTTGAAGAATGGAGGTAAGGAAGAGAAATACACAAACGCAAATGACGGCCGAGGGGAAAAGGCTAAAAATGCGTGACGATAAAGGAAACGGAAAAGTCTAAATTGAGCAAAACATTTTGTTTCGAACTGTTTCCACCAAGATTGCCCATCAGGCGATAACGCATCTTTATTCCATCGCATCGATGGCTGACGAACGAACGAAGAGAGAGAGAGAGAGAGAGAGAGAGAGAGAGAGAGAGAGAGAGAGAGAGAGAGAGATTAAGTCATACTTTCTCTACTTCAAAGATTGTTTGGCTAACCTTGTAGAGATTAATTTGCTGATATTATTAAAATTTTCAAGACCCGTTCATACCATTAAAATCTACTTCAAAAGGTGGGAGAGTCTTTTTTCACACAACTGACAGATGTCAAACTGAAGGTGGACACCAAGATTAAGCTGAGACTTCTCACACAAGAAAGCGGCGGTTGAAGTATAAGAATTAATCAACACGGGTAAATGCAAAATCCGGTTAAGAAAAAGGAAGTCATAATTTTGAAAAAAAAAAAATACAGACATTATGCCAGGGTTCAAAAATGAATACTTACTAGTCCAGAGATCTATAAACGAGCATCTCTTTATATAACAGCTCTTAATCTGCGGACAACGCACACTTGTATGAAGTCTAAAAAATTTACCGTGATTTTTAACTGCCAAAAATATTGTCGTATGAAATAGGCCAAATAAATTACGGCAATCTAGCTACACAATGTAAATATACCAGGAGTCTTCTTAAAACACAAATATCTTGAAGAAGATTTCCTCCAAAAGTACACACAAAGCCCAACAATTAAATATATAGAAACAAGGCAATAGTGGAATAAATAAACGATCAAAGCAAAAAGTAAAAACACATAAAGGAAGCCGACACCCCTTTTCATTCGATATTCCCTTTACAAAGCCAACTAATTAACGGCAGCAGTTTCCTACAACTTCAGTATCATATATCAATTACATGGCAATGGTATAAAGTTATGGCTCCGATAGTTGCTACCCCTGGAATGAAAGGGAAAAAATATACGTTCCTCCTGTTGGGAAAATAAATTGTCTTATTGAGCTCGAAGAAAGTACAAGGCCCCTACACAAATTGGGGGAAGAGAAAGGAGGGGGGATATTTGGAGGGGGAGGGGGGATTTTTGGAGGTGGGTGGTAGGATGGGGGGAAGTGGGAGTACATTGGGGTTTGGGGAAATGACGAGATCAAAAAGAAGTTTTCAAACCATAAGGGAAGAACTCACTAGCATCTAAAGAAAGAAACCTCCTCTCTCTCTCTCTCTCTCTCTCTCTCTCTCTCTCTCTCTCTCTCTCTCTCTCATGAGTGCGGAAAATAAAGCATTTTCCCCGAGGCTTTCCATTCACTCGCCGTGTCTCTTTCCCTCTTTGAGTCTGAACTGTCCCCTGTTATCTTCCGCAGCCCAACACACTGTTCTTTCTCCCTCATATTTCTTTTCTATTTTTTTCCTTCAGCGAAGGAACCCGGAAGGCGTGAAATCCCCTCAAGAAGGGCACCAGATGGAACACGGTGAAATCTCTCTCAAAAGTAGATTCATTGATAGGCTTTCAGGTTCGACAAGTAATCTCTTCCAAGTCGATCGAGAGAAGAAGCTTTTTTCTCAAACTCAAAAGGTAAATATGGAAAATAAAATTTTCCGATAGCAGACAAATGAGATCTAAGCCTTTGATGTCCAAGGAGAGAGAGAGAGAGAGAGAGAGAGAGAGAGAGAGAGAGAGAGAGAGAGAGAGAGAGAGAGAAATATGGAAATATCTGACAGATACTTAAAGGTCTGATTTAATCCAAATATGAGAAGAGAACGTGGAGGGGAGAGAGAGAGAGAGAGAGAGAGAGAGAGAGAGAGAGAGAGAGAGAGAGAGAGAGAGAGAGAGAGAGGAAATATCCGATAGATAATGTAGGGTCTGAGATGGGCTTCAAAGACGGCGTTCACCTTCTCTCTTCCTCCGTCGTCGAAGTCGTCAGGCGTCATCCCCATTCATCGATCGTTGATCCATCTATTCAAAAGACCGTCCTTGGCTTTGAATTTTTATAAGGAGTTATGTTACACAAGGGCCGTACTCACTTTAGAAAAGGATCTGAAAGGGGGGAAAGGCCGCCCCTTTTCTTCTTATTCCCTCTTTTTTTCTACACTTCTGTGAAGAAGAAGCAAGATGAGAAGAGGCACCAAAGCCCCTCCTAATAGCGCCTGATCATTTCCCAAATTTTTTTTTTTATTATTTTTTTCCTCCCTTCCCCTAGATCTCTATTCATCCTGTGTGTTTCTTATTCAAACTTGAGTCATTCACTTCCATACAGGAGAATCTTTGCTCTTCATTGATCAACGGTGTAAAAAGAAACCTGATAACATCACTCCTCTGTGGTATTTCTAGGGATGGTTTTCTATGTGTTTTGTAAATTCGGTATCATTTGGTATAAATGTATTCCGGACGCCCTTTCCGAATCAACACCGAAGGCTACCACCCTATACCTCTTCCCTTATTCCAATATTTAAGCTTTCGTACCGAACTCTTTAGAAGCACACGAATGCGACATTTGGTGTCCCCTCTCCCTTTTATATACTCTACATTCATTACCATCCCCTCAAGGCCCACAGCCGAACGTATCCCTCGCGTGATTCGAAGTTTCGAACGCGCCACCCTTCCGCCGTTCCTAGTTCTTTATAACAACCGTCCTCTTCTGTCGTTCTTGAAATAACATCACTTTAGAGTTAATCTACCATCAATGACTTCATTTTGTAGGGAAAAAATAATAGCCTGTCCAAAGTGCGACATTACTCACACCAAGGGCGTCCTCCTCTTCCTCCTCCTCCTCTTCATCTCGACCCATTCTGAGGGCAGGCGACTCCCCTCATTCCCCGAAGAAAATCCCCTTGGAAGATATGAGGGTCTGAGGTCGTTATTTTCCTTCCCATGAATCTCTCGGCCATCTCGTGATCGTCCCACGTAAGTCTTAACAAGGGATCGTATCTTGCCTTCTCATCATCGGAGCCCTGATCTTTTAATTTCCCATAAAACGGAATATGAAATCGCGAAGATTGTGGCGGGAAGAGAGACAGAATCTTATCGCTCTTTTTCTGTTTTCATCGAGGACCTTTCATGCAGGACACTGCAATGTAACAAGACAATTCAGCAGTGGGTCAAATATTTGCGTAAAATATAGATAAGATCAGTAACAAGGACCAATACGATACAGGGTAAAACTGAAATCCCTTTCTTATCAAATTGAAGAGAAAATGAAACAAGTAAACAATGCGCCGAAGTTTCTTCGACGCAATCGAGTTTTCTGTACAGTGTATAATGCTGTATGAAACTTTGCGCCACGGCCCATGAAACTCTTATCCGCGGCCCACAAAACTCAGCCACGGTCCGGTGGTGGCCTCAGCCACGGCCCATGAAACTCTTACCCGCGGCCCATGAAACTCAGCCACGGTCCGGTGGTGGCCTGTGTTGTTGGTACCTATAGCGGTGCCAGAAGTACAATTATGGCTAACTTTAACCTTAAATAAAATAAAAATTACTGAGGCTAGAGGGCTGTAATTTCCTATGTTTGATGTCTGGAGGGTAGATGATCAACATACCAATTCGCAGCGCTCTAGCCTCGGTAGCTTTTAAGATCTGAGGGCGGACAGAACAAACTAAAACGACCGACTGAAGTCATTACAAACGACAGAAGCAGCTATATGCATGATGACATTAATCGTTCCAAAAGTGAGTTTTAATGAAGTGTGATGATTACAGATGTCATACCAGAAAGATAGCAGCAGAATATGTGGCAGATACACAAACAGCCAAGCATACGTGCACACATGCAAACATTTAAACATCTAAGGGGCAGATGCAAACGATTAGGGGAATGAAACAGAAAATTTTAAAGATTTGGTTTACAGGGATAATGTCTTCCACAGCACTAAAATACACAGATCAAATTGAAAACAACAAAAGGAGATTTGTTTACCAAACTGCCATACGTAAAATAGACGGATAAGGGGCGGACAGAATATGATCTCATCATGTATCCGATAAAGATAACCGCACAGAATTTACAATATTCCTTTCACATAACGAAGGTAAAACCATGTATCATCGTCGGTTGGATTCACAAGCTTAAAATATAATCATTTTTACAAAGTTCAAGGGCCATTTTTAATGCCCGCTGGTACATTCGAAAGGTAAATAGGAAAAAGTAAATCTTAATAACGCTTTCTACTTTACGGGATGTACATTTCTCCCGGCATACTAGTAAAGGATTGGTATCAACTTAACTACCATAAAGGATATAAAAAACACATCTAGAACTTTTGGAAGCTACAAACTGACAAGCACGGTCATTACAACAGATTCTTTAGTAGACCTAAGAGTGAGAGGTGGCGATCTTCACGTAAAGCCAAAGGGTGATAATTCTTTTACAGCACCAAATACCATAAAGAAGAAAAAAACCGTCTCGATTGCTGTCATGCCGTGGCCTTTCTACTTGTAAGCTTATCGACAAGGAAAGAAATATCAGACTTTACGATAGCCAGTCCGCAAAAGGAAGGGCCTTGCGGTAAAATAGGCAACGGGGATGCGAATTTAAAAAGGTTAAGAAGGGCGCTGTACCGGTACAATAATGCGTGCATAATATCATTTTGAATACAAAAGGAAACCTAGGTCTGGTTTAAGACAAAGCAGGGATATGTGTATATATGTTAAAAAACTTCGGTATACGAAAAAGAAAAATAATAAAAAGGACACCAAGCTCAGAAAGTCAACAGAGTCTCAGACTACATCAGTATGTGTAGCCTCAAGAACAGGAAGGGATTGGAGAGAGGAAAAAAAATGTGACAGCGGAAGATGCAGACGGCAATAATGAGGAAGCTCGTTAATCCAGAGGGCTCATAAGGAAGGATTTCATGGTGGGGTAGAGAAGTCGATAATATTAATAACACGACAACAACAGAGGCACCTATACAAACAATTATTTCATAAACAGACGCATAATCTCATATCTTGTAGTATTGATGGAAACATCACCTTGAAGTATAATCGTTCCGAACTGGCTAAGGACAACGCTCCAGCAAATAAAAAAAAAAAAAAAAAAAAAAACAGGAAAACTAGTCGTCACATCCCTGGAAAACATTTCAGTTCACGATCTCACATTTGTGGCGGTTGTTTTACAACAAGCTGGAAGAGAAGGGAAGGGAGTGGGGTACAGCAGAGCGGTAAGGGAAAAGAGTTAACGGGATGGGATTTTAAGGGGGGTGGGGAGGGGAAGGTGAGACAATACCCTGCCGAGCAAGCAGACTGTTGCCACTCGGGCTGGCAAGAGGTCGACACCCGACATCGCGAACTCTAAGAGACGACCCCGGGAGCAGCAGAGGACACACTCGCAAATGCTTGATGTCCATTATTGGATTAACTGCGCATTAAGACAAGAGATACATTAAAGGTACACTCACGCACACACGCACGCACACACACACCAACGGGAACTTACTCGGGGATAGATCTGGAGTCCCGCTTGATTAATTGTATATTTGCGATATTTCTATTTCTAATCAGCTTGATGGAATAAAGAGGCCATAATCTCAAGTTTAATTTACTTGTTCATAAATGTGGAAAATATATCAAATCTGTGCTCAAGAATCGTTCAGCACCAATAATGTGTCTGGTATGTCAGGATACGAAACATCTAGCATATATATATATATATATATATATATATATATATATATATATATATATATATATATATATATATATATATATATATATATATGTATGTATGTATGTATATATATACTGTATATAACATTAAGCTACAAACGTCCCTTTAATATCCAATTGCTCTACCTGGGAAATAATATATTTTCATATATGTTACTGAAGGGGATTTTGTTAGTTGATAAAAAGTCATATATATATATATATATATATATATATATATATATATATATATATATATATATATATATATATATATACGCCAAACGAGACCAAATTCTGGCTTACAATATGAATTAAATCCATAATAACTCGCATCAATTAGCGAACTCTCTCTCTCTCTCTCTCTCTCTCTCTCTCTCTCTCTCTCTCTCAAGTAAAATAACTTGTCCTTATTTCAAACGACTGTTACAACATTAAAATCTTTCGATAGGAAATAACTCTTAAATTTAGACATCGCCACATTTTCTCAATTTACAGTAGTGCAGCACTATATTCATTCAATATTCATACACACATCTACAAATAACAGTAAACGCAAATATAAAGATTATAGGAAACAAAATGGTCGAACGACAAAAAAAAGACAAGAAAAATTCTGAGCAATATCTGCCTTATAACTTATTTACGGCAGTGGTGACATTAATACCAGGAAGCTTTTAGAGAGAAGGGGATATACAGCGAAGGTACCATGCACTTCTGAATGAATGATTCATTCCTGTCTATATTTCCTAAATAAAATCTAATATTAAAATGTATAGATGGAATTGTGACATTCGTATGTAAAATCATGCATGAGTTCCATTTATGACATTACCAAAATTTGGGTTAAATTTGTGAATTATATTAACTATTTTCATATAGTCACTGATAAATTATACCTATTCATAAGTGAACTAATGTAGTACACTATTTACTTTTTTCAACAATTCTTGGTTTCACCCGGTTAAGATACCTTTCAAAGTGCAAAGACGCTTGATAAAGAGATTTATCTGGAATTAATGCTTTCTGTGTTAGCCTTTACAGTTAACTGGGACAGAAATCAAGACCCAGCAACAAATTTTCAAGACAATTTACGATCCACTTCTCGATATAAGTTTTCAAGATACCATAATCGAAGTCAAGAAAAAAATGAAGACCCTTCACAACCGTGGTCCAGACTTATTTCCATATCCCTTATGACCCAGATCTAGAATCTTTATGATCCAGGTCCAAGCATAAATTTCAGGGTTTTTTTTATTGTGATCGGGGTCCGTGCATTGACTTTTAAGAACATTTATTAAACAGTATTTAAAAATAAATTTTAATTGCTCAAGATTCCGATGCAGTAATGAATTTTCGGAAGTCCATTTATGGTAAGACCACTCAAATGTCAAGATCTAACCACTGGACAGTATTTTCTGGTTTAATCATCATTTATAAAGCAGGTTATTTTCATTTCAAAGTAAACGAATTGAGCCAAGTATTGGTGTATGACTTTGTCAAGAGGTGTACGGTCAAGTTTCTAATACTGGTTTAAAATCATTTGTATCGAATTGTGAAGATTTCACTGGCAAGTATGATGAACGTACTTTTATTCAAATATTTCTATAACTCTTTAAATATCTGTTCACTTATTCTGACCCATCACCTACCCATCCTTTAATAGCTCCTATTACCTGATACTGAAATGTCATTAGAAACGAATTTTAGTGGAACTAATCAAATCACAAAACTTTCAAATGCGAAGAGAAAATTCGCAAAAAACTGGGCTAATATTCCCTAATGAAACATGTTAGGCTAGGACCCTGGCAAAAGCCTAGGACAGCGAAGAAACAAACAATCCTAGAAGTCAACTGACAATTTAGAGAGCGAATATACGTATGTGAGTTCATTTACATGGAAACCCACTCAAACGTACTGTGCAGTCGTATGAACCGTGATCTATACCTCTACAAGAGAATACTAACACACGAACACACGATATATACATACATACATACATACATACATACATACATATATATATACATATATACATATATATATATATATATATATATATATATATATATATATATATATATATATATATATATATATATATATATATATATATATATAACAGGCTTTGGAGATCCTCATCCCTGGGACGTAATCGCCTCACCTCCCACCCCCGCAACGGAAGATTGAAGTTGAAATCAATGGGGTCCAGTAAAAAGACCATTAACTTGACAAGGGTCTAAATTAAGTCCAGATTTGGCTCCCAACTGCCATGGGCGATTGCCAACATAAATTTCTAACGCTTTATGGCGATCAATGGCACCACCCCTCAGCCACTAATCCTCCTGCTGGTGCTGCTACTGCTGCTACTCCAGCATCGTGGGACCTGGCCAGGGCAGGGGGACCTGGGCGGGTGAGGATGGAGGGGGAGTAGGACCTCCTAAAACCCAAACATACCCAACCCCCCAAAAGCCCCATCTCCACTGGTATATATCCACCATCACACTTCTGTGACTTTGTCCCGCTGCAACTTATTCAGGCAAAGATGCTGGGAGGGCTGCAACCTGCGAGTGATTAGCGCATCGTGCCCGAGCAATTGCAAACGCTGATTATTATTCTTTCCCGTCGATCAACACGAAAATTCACCCGGATCTCCTCTACCTTATGTTGATGTTTAGAATATACGAATGCATTAACCTCCGTATGCGAGATCACTCGCCTCTGTCTTGCATCATAACATTAAATCAATGAATGCGAGATTGTTAAATAAATTATTGTCATCCACCCCTCTGCTAGCTTCATACTCATTTGCAAAGTAAATTTCTTGCTCCATTTTATGGATAAACAAACGAACAAAGACTAATATAATAACACTGCAAACGAAATAATGAATCTAGCAATAAATTAAATCATTAGCGACTGGACTGATGCATTTCATGGAGCTGATAAAAGCATGCAAATAGACACATGGCGCAAAAAATTCTGAAACACTCAAACACAGGCGCGCACACACACATACTATATATATATATATATGTATATATATATATATATATATATATATATATATATATATATATATATATATATATATATATATATATATATATATATGTATATGTATATATATATATATATATATATATATATATATATATATATATATATATATATATATATATATATATATATATATATATATATATATATATATATATATATATATATATACATACATACATACATACATACATACATACATACACACATACTAAAAATTCTCAATAGTCGTTCACATGTTAGCTATTACAGAAACGTTTACATATTTCTTGGCTTTGACTGTGTTCATTACAGAAACCATTAGATGACTGACAGAATCGGATCTTCACCTAGTCAAAATTGCTTATAAACGTACTTGAGATTTCTCTTACAGTCGGGAAATGCCCAGCTGTATTTCAGTAACGCTCTAGCGTGTGCGTGATACTTGTCCCGTTGTGGTATCAATATGGTTCCGTTTAGACTGCCCCACTGGCTTACTATCCTTTACTGGATGCCCACACGACCGCGCGCACACTTTTGTGTGCATGTATGGGAAGAGTAGAGGGGGTTGGGATTTTCTAGATATATATTTTTGTTTGTGAGGGCTACCTGTACCGCGAAAGCCAGCACTTGGTTTTAATTAGGGTGTCGCACTGGCATACAGACATTTGAAAAAAAAAGGCACCGGGAAAGTCATACTGGAATTGCAACAAATGGGAAAAATCGTAATTTTGAATAAACTTAAATGCTTGTTACTGATGCTATCTACAATTACTCTCATTATCTCTTTCCTCTCTTTTTATTTTAACTCACTTTTGGACTTCCTTGTTTGAAGCTTGCTAGTAACATTCTAGGTTTTTTACTTTCCTCAATAGAAATGTCGCACATTACAAATAATAATAATAATAATAATAATAATAATAATAATAATAATAATAATAATAATAATAATAACAACAACAACATATTATGCTGCCTATATA
>NC_089750.1:15010052-15022552 GCF_040412425.1 Macrobrachium rosenbergii
CTGCCTTATTTATCTGCTAACATCTGCAAAAATAGTGTTATGTTTATAACTGTCTTATAAATGTACATAAAATCATCCAGTATGTGTAGAAGAATGTATAAACAGATAAAATAAAACCTAGAAAGCGTCTCTCTCTCTCTGATTACTTGTCACAGTAAATTGTGCCTCTATCATTCCCGGTGTCAGCTTTCAATTCCCGAGCGTAGCATCCTGTCTAGCGAAGTTCGAATTGGCCATTCAAATAACAAGCTCCTGTTTCTTTGCATAAAAAATTCATTTGTTCGTCTCCAACATTACCAGGCCCTTGGAGACACTTCCGACACACGCAAGGAAATACAAATGTATACATATTCTAAGAAAAACAAAAACATGACCGTTCATAGTCATGAATAATTCACATGCCACATAAGCATTTACATTCACAGCCAAATGCACAAAACAGATAAATGCTAATGGCACAAACACATCTGAAGACATTCTCTTACATTTCCATATAATGCATTCACATTATATGCCAAGCTCCTGAACATATATTATGAACATAGACAGTTGCTGAACAAGCGTATGTACACTTACATGTACATGAGGAATGCGCATACCCACACATCTGACGTAAGCACCCAATACGAAATTTAAGTCGACGCATCATTCAGTAAAGCCAAAGATATCATCGATATAATGTGCCACTTTTTCTATACAATAAAAAATCCGGCTCATTTTTTATATCTAATGGTATATCCCACCCTGTAAATTGTAACTGGAATCATTACAGAGATATACAAAAGAAAACTAACAAAGAATATATAGAGATATACTAAAAAAATACATTGGAAAAATAATTAAGAAAATAAAAAAATTCGTTTAAGTGATAGCACACCCTCTATACCATTAGAAAATATGCAATATGTGCTATTTTGATGTCTGATCAACAACCAAATACATAATTCTTGTCCCAAAAGGCATCCCTTCAATGCCCCATAGACAGATGGAAAGGAATAAACCGGGAATGACCTCTGACCTTTGAACATCTTATAGAAATAAGATTATTTGCCATCAAGTTCTCCCTTCATGTAAAAGTCTGGAACACAAGTAACTTCTAGACAGACTAATAAAGGAATTATTATAATGTCACCTCAAGCTTTACAAATAATAATATATGAAAATAAAAAGTTTGCCCAGTCCTGGTGATTCACATGCAAACTCCGCCTAAAGCAAATTTAAATTCGAAATGTTAAATTTTAAAATTTTACTTTGATCATTCTAATTCAAAACGCCAAACGTCTAAATCAGACCAGGCAACGGGACGGAATTCACCAAAAGAAATGCCTGAGGAAAGATTGGTTAATAATTACAAGTTGCACAACCAAGAAAAGACTACCTACAACACGATACCGTATCTGAGACGGCACTGCGGCGCCAATCTCTCTCTCTCTCTCTCTCTATCTCTCTCTCTCTCTCTCTCTCTCTCTCGCCCTTTTAATACACACTCTCTAGCACCCTGATATCAACTCCAATCAACTTTTATTCTCTCCAATCTTCCTTCAAATAAACAGTTTCAGATCACCATTCCAAACAATTTACTTCTTTTCTCTCTCGCTCTCTTCTTCTTATAAAAGCTTTTTTCTTGCTCTCTCACGTCCACTACAATCAACTTTCTCTTTAATTTTCCCTCCAATATAAGCTTTAATATACCTACTCCAAACTCACTCAATATCACTCTCTCTTTCTCTTCCCCCTTCTCTTCTTCTAGTAGAGTTTCATACTTCATAGTTCAAGCTTACAATATGAACTTCTTTTTGCAAGCTACCTTTTAATATTCGTGTTTTTGTTTCTACTTAAATGTAAGAGCAGCTGTTTTGCTTGATCGGCTGTTTGGGCAGAAGTGAGTGCGTGACTTCTGAATATTACTGTCCAAAAATACGCCTGTTGCAACTTTAATTCGAAGTTTGTTCCTTGCGTAACTTTGCCGGTGCTTTAACCGTTGTTGATATGACCCTCACTTTCATAATTGTGGGAATGAATGTATGTTATTGTTCTTCTTGTTTTACTTCTCTACTCATTATTGTTGCAATTGCATATTTCGTTTTTTTAACAAATTTAATCTTATATCGTTTAAATTGTTCTTATATCTTTCATTTATATATGTAACACTGCCTATATTTGCTCTGACATCACAAAACCCTCCCTTCAGCAAACTTTAATCCTTGAGCAATGCGATTAGCAGTAACATAGTCATAATGTGTTATTTCTTTATATCTCAAAATTTCCAGCATTTCTGCAACTCTTTTATCTGCAGAACCTTTCGAGGCTTCTTACGCAAATCCTCATCCCTTTATCGCAATTCTCTTCTTATTTCGCTAATAAATTTTCATTGACAAATTACACCCTTAACGACCGACTATTACTTCAGTTGTTTTCAACGTTCTCTCATGTTTTTTTTTTTCTTCTAATTAAAAATCCATGAAATTCTTAATTCAAAACTGGTAATATTGTAGAAACTTTCTATACTTCATATGCACTTTGTGATGTCCCTGTTGGAATACCTATTGTTAATTAAAACTTGGGCAACACGTTCTAATTCGGTGTGCGTGTCCGGTCTGTCGACATAACTCTTAGAATCGTAATTTATCCATTTCGTATGCTCATGACCATCATATCATAACACTGATTATCTTTATTTACCCTATATTTTATCGCGTCTACACACAAGCTAAGGTCTGGATACCATAACAATCTCAATTATTTTGTAAACTGACATTAGCAAGGAGTGTAATTAAATGAAATGCTATAAATTTCATCATCATCATCATCCTGCAGCTAACATTTATTCCCACCATCCTGGGAAAGTTTTCAATTTGGCCTGGTACTGTTTATTCGTCTCTAGCTTTACTTTAAAAAGACCATTATACTGTAAAAAGACCAGCTCAATAGAATATTTTAGATTAGAAAGCTGTGCATTCACCCACATCTGGCCTTGCTAATTTTTTTTTTTACTTTACTAGGAGTCATCTACTTCTCAAACATTTAAAACATGATTTTCTCATAGATAAATTCGTTCTGCTCAAATCTTCTAATCTCAAATCAACAAAATTTCCTCCACTTGCAGCACATGAGCGTTTTACTAAGCATACGAAGACACGCAAAGTGTGTGTGTGTGTGTGTTTGTGTATGTGTGCACGTGTATGTATGTATATATGTACATATATATGTGTATACATACATACATACATATATATATACAGTATATATATATATATATATATATATATATATATATATATATATATATATATATATATATATATATATATATATATATATATATATATATATATATTATATATATATATATATACATCCAGGTCTATAGACTTTGCGTGTCGTCGTATTCTTATCTCGACGACTATGCTGAAAGTTGAGCATGTGTGGTTATAATCTCATATGTTTGTATGTACGCAAATTCAAACACTCGTGCATGATTATTAGTTATACATTTAATTGTATATTACCAAACTTACGTCATTTCCGAAAAAAAAGTATGTTGAAACGACTTATGTCCTTGTAAAATGATCTTTGCAGTTACTCACCTGAAAAAGAAAAGAAAAATACGTTAACCATGAACACATAGAGTATGCATTAATGAATGTATATATAACCCACATACGTATATGTATAGTACACAAAAACTTACTCAGAGCACTTTGATAAAAAAATAAAAATGCATGAAATATAGCTTGTTTTCAAAATTCACCCTCTGCCATACAATTTTCAGTTATATTTTGCATAAACTGATAGTTTAGACAGAGAAAAAATATACATACATATATACACACACACACACACACACACACACACATACATATATATATATATATATATATATATATATATATATATATATATATATATATATATATATATATATATATTAATATGATTAGCACAGTATGGTTTTATTGGGAATGGGGCGAAATTATTCTGAAGCACTAAGCTGTGGCTCTGTATTAAATAATCTCAAGAAACGAACCGAAAATGTTTTTAATTTGAAATATCCTCTTTAGCAAGCCAACAAAAAAATGTTTTAATTAAAAGATCAGAATCTGGACTATATCTTTTGATCTAAAGGTTAAAGGAGAATTTTATATCAGTGCTAAAGAGCATAAATTGGTAAACATAAGTGCTCTCCTACGCATCATCTTTGACAATTAATGCGTTAGTGGAAGTGAAGGCCTACTGATATGAGTGAATGAGTGAGTGTGTGTGTGTGTGTGTGTGTGTGTGTGTGTGTGTGTGTGTGTGTGTGTGTGTGTGTGTGTGTGTGTGTGTGTGATTAAGCGAGGTCATTTCAAGACTTTACACTTCACACGCACACATTTAGATATAAAATGCTATTGTCAGTAGGCCTTCACTTACACCAACGTTTCAATTGATGCGTAGAAGAGCATTTATGGTTACCAATTTATGCTCTTTAGGACTGATATAAAATACTCCTTTAACCTTTAGATCAAAAGATATAGCCCAGAATCTAATGTTTTAATTAAAACATCATGTTATTATTGGTTTGCAAAGGGGATATGTCAATTTAAAAACATTATCGGCTCATTTATATATATATATATATATATATATATATATATATATATATATATATATATATATATATATATATATATATATATATATATATATATATATATATATATATATATATATATATATATATTCATGTGTTTATGTCATAACTGAACAGAGATATCCCCAGGACACTACATTGTACAGGCGGGGAAGGGGGATTGGGAGTTGCGTGGGATCTGGGGGTCGGGGGTGGGGTGGGGAGCGGAAGGGTGTCTGCTGGAGAGCGACTATGAAAAACATGGCCACTGATCAACAAGAAATGGGACAGTCGCGGCACTTTATTAGTGAAGTTTGTGCCGACTTCAGAAATATTCTCTTTCTCGAGGAAGTTGCTTAAAAGCGAGAAGACGACGTCGACGGAGAGGTGGAGAGTGGGAGGGATGGAGGAGGAGTAGGAGGATTGAAGGCGGAGGAGAAAAGAGAAGGGAAATGACAAGAAGAGAGAGAGAGAGAGAGAGAGAGAGAGAGAGAGAGAGAGAGAGAGAGAGAGAGAGAAGAGGAGACTGGACTTCTGGCTTCTTCAGAGGCTGGTATGTTTTGTAAGGAGTACAAACTACAATAATTCTATTAATAAAAATCAAAGTGACTTTTCTTTCTTTTCTGTTGGTACTGGCCGGGGAGGTTTTTTTTTGTAAAAAAGTAAGCAAAGATTTTTTACATACACACACACACACATATATATATATATATGTGTGTGTGTATACACACATATATAATATATATACAAAATATATATATACACACATATATATACATATATATTATATATAATATCTCAAAAATAATCTCCAGCCAACTGAACTATATTAAGAGTGTATCTGCCCTGTCCAGGATTCGAATCCATGTTTTTGCGTTCGACACAGAGGTGACAGTAATTAATCAAGAGAGAGAGAGAGAGAGAGAGAGAGAGAGAGAGAGAGAGAGAGAGAGAGAGAGAGAGAGATTTCAATTCATGTATCACAAAGATATAAGAGAAAATTTCCCCAGCACTGTTTGGGGAGAAGACGGAGTGCTTAAAATCTTGCAGGCAAAACTTTAAGATGAATGCTCTTATACGCTCTAGAGCTCTGAAGGCAAGTCAAAGCACTTAAAAGTCATAAATAACGCCGACAGACAATGTAATATAATGCATTAGCCAATGGACTACAGTTTTATTCCAAAACGAAATGGCCAGTGATGTTCAAAATTTTATTATTATTCTTTTAAGAAATTAAGCAGTAAATTGTTTGCTTTATATACTAAATGTACGACTTTTTTTAAAGTCATTTGTAAAATACGATTATTTCTTTTTGTTATCTATTCGTGCTGTACGATTTTACAAAGTTCTATTATACAACTATAAAATAAGATTATTTAATTTTGTTATATATCAAAGGGATGTGTTTTCCGGATCTGTACTTTACGTGAAATGTATGATCGATCTAAAGCTAATATGTATTAAAAAATGGCTTTCTTTCTAGTTTTGTTCTATATTTACAAAGCAATTTTCTTCAAGTTACGTTATATAGTGACATATCGCGTTATTTTCTATATTTCACTCTACGTTAAATGATTCACAAAATACCTTACATTATTCCATTAACCATTCAGAATGAATACGTGCGCTTGTATTCAGATTTTCTGACAAGAATTTAGTTCTCGGTTTACTTAGCTCAAGTAAAATCCATTGACACGTTCTCGTAATAAAGGATCAAGGCAAAATTACAATAAAAATTCAGTGTTGTGTAAATCACAATAATTCCACCAGTCCCTAACGAAACTCAACTGAAACTCAATGCTTCAAAATCGCTAGTCCCTTAAGAAACTGAATAGAAACTCAATGCTACGAGAACTATAATGATTCCGCCAGTAACTCATAAAAATCGTTACATACTCAATTCTGTGTAAATGATAGTAATTCCACTGGCCCCTGAACGAAATTCAGTTGGAGCTCAGTGCTATGTAATTATATTAATTCCACTAGAACCTCATTATAAACTCAATGTTAACCGAGTTATAATGATTCCCCTAGTACCCCACGAAATGTAATGGTAAGCTAAATGCTATGTGCATTATGCTATATTCATAATTCCCTCATGGCGCATCTCCCTAGTACTGAATAGGCTCTCTTGGCTACTTAACTTAATCATTAATCGGTACCATTCTACCTTGCATCAATCATTCTGATGTACTCGTTTCTTTTTTTTTCTTTTCTTTTTTTCACCTCAAAGGCCTATTTTGCAGTTATTCAGTCTGTGCTTGGCTTTCCTCCAATACCGAAGTGTTCGACTAATATCTTCTTTGAGCAGTTTACTTACTTAACGTCAACAAACATCTGTTCCAAACCATATTCTAGTATGATGTGTTTCGCACTTGTGAACGAACATTTCCTTGATTTTGTTACATTATCTATTTGTTACCCCTTCTCCTTAAACTTCTTTACACTAGAGAAATGCAATGAAACTAGCGCTCCTCAACAAAGTTCACTAGTATATTCCTTTAAACTTCATTATACTGACACAACTTCTACTACTGGTGAACGTACAGAGCTCAGCTAAGCAATTACTTGCTCACACACTCTGATTCCAATCAACCTTTTGAATCATCTGTATGCCTTATTACTGGCAGTGCAGGATCACCGTTATTTCTTGTATTAAGTGGTTTTCTCGGATTTAACATCTTTTAAATTCTCCTCTACCATGTTCATTCTTTTGCCGATGATTAGATGCTTTTCTATGCTTTCACCTCCCATCTGCACTCTCAATACTTTTTCCTCATCTGCCACTCTGATTTTAGACACAAATTCTCCCTATCTTTTGTATCCACTCTTATTGGCTATGTTTTCTTCTGATTGATCAATGTGTAAACTGGACCTCTATTATTAGTGTCTTCTGGGCCAAAATTACTCGAGGGTTTTTTTTTTTTTGATAGATCACACAGTTCAAATTGCATAATCATATTCTAAAATCTGAGCTGTTTCTTGGACATTGTCCAAAACTTTTCTGTCTGGAATAAAGTTCTCATATCCGGAGTTTTCTCGGTTTCCCTTCTCCAAAGAGGCAAATAAAAGTAATTATGTTGATCTGTAACCAAGCCCATGTCATTCAGAGTTGATCTTCACAGTCGACACTGAAATATCCTCCATTTTTTAACTCTACTGTAAACATTGAATTCATATTCCTACTGATTTTCCCTGATTAGACTACTGAAAATTTTCACTTCCCAGAAATGTTAATTTCCTACCATAAGGGTTTGGGCACTACTGTCAACAATTAGCAGACCCGTAAGTTTTCCTTGTTTCCATTATGTCTGTCGCTCGTTCCATTGGCCTTGGCATATGGCAAATCCCGCACTTTTATGTGTGCATTGTATTGCAATGTTTTCAGTCACTGTCATAGGCTCTGCTGGGTACGCTGATATGGTCCAATATTGGTAATCAATGAACAGAAAATGTTGCTTTTAGGAGTCAAAACAAGCATAATCTCATCCCCCGTGACTTCGAGTGCTTGTTTTCATAAAAGTAGTTTAAATTACTTTGTTGATATGACAATAGCTTCCGGCTTTCCAAGCGAATTTGACTTTTGATTTTTAAAGTGAATTTTGACTGTTTGCTTTAAAAGATTCTGTGCTTAATTTGTAAGGGCATTTGACTGCTTGCATTTACATCAAATCTGACTGCTTGTTTTCAAAATGTACGTGACTCCTAGTTATCAAAGTGAATTGACCGGTCAGATGGTTAATGTGAATTCAACAGCTTATTTTTTACAAGGACTTTAACTGCTTTTCGAAAAAAACTAGACGACAAGGTTTTTAAAAATGTTGACATGTTCTTAAAATTCCGTCCTTTGTAAAATGAAGTGACGGGATATATGGTCAAATCTCTGAATTATTCCACTGTAGTTCTCGATTTTATGGCTCGGCGATGGGACTTCTGGATGGATGCAGAAAACGTCGCATAATTGCATTCCTTTCACCAGCCTCTTGCATGGCAGTTTTAAATTTCTCTCTCTCTCTCTCTCTCTCTCTCTCTCTCTCTCTCTCTCTCTCTCTCTCTCTCTCTCAAGACCAAAGTAGTTAGTTTCCATGGGTTAGTTTTTTTAAAAGGAATTGAGCTTTTTTATATAGCATTTGACTGATTTGGTTTGGTCGGGAAAATTACTTGAAATTGGAAGTTTGAAAGCAAAAGTCCTTTTAACAACTATGTAATGATAATGTTTTCATTTGAAGTGGTTTCAAAGCCATTTTGCCGCTTCATGTACTTCATCATTAGGCTAAATTCTCCTTGTGAGCTTAATAATGTTGTGCCACTCACATTCTTTGTCGCGCATTCATGCAAAAAGAGACATGTTTTTGTTTGTACATCATTCATATATGAATACTTAAGTTTAATTCTATCTCCTTAGTACCTTATTGCCAAAAGAAATTATTTTCCCCTTACCGTACACCATTCATGCATAAATATATAAGTTTATAGACCTTTCCAAGATACTGCTTTAATCTTTTTCCCTGCAATTTATGATGTTTCCTATTTCTAAACTTAGCTGGGTGTGCCTGCTACACAAATTTCTTATCACCTCAGTTATCTGTTTATTCAGACGCGTTTGTAAGCACGTTCGCTTCGTGTGATTAAGCAGCAGTTTTCTTTTTTCAAATATATCATTTATCATAAAGGAAAAAACAAGCTTGCGTCTCAAGTTAACAGTTCTTAATCCGTGAGGACAAGTTAATAGTTCTTAATCTGTGAGGACAAAGTATTTTCTAGGGTAAAAAGTTATGGGAAGTGAGAATTTCATCTTCTTGATGCTTTCGATTTGAATTCCTAATTTACCCTGACCCATTCTTTCAGCATCAGGCTCCCATATTCTGTTGCAACTTGCTAATCGTCACTTTAAGGCGTAAGAGAAATGGGAAATTCGAGATCTCACGGGCTAGCTGTGTATTCCATGATTATTTCATTTAGCAAAAAGAGCTCGTTAGATTGAAAGCGTGAGAGCGTGTTGTAATACAAAAGACCAGGACTGGGTAGATTGTAGACGAGCACATTTAAATTCACATTACGTTCCCATTTCGCTACACTGCAGTCTTCCAAGGCAGTGCCAACTCCATCTACATAAATCTACTCCATCAGCCTACAGACAGTTCACAGGCTATAGTTTAAGCTCCGTCAACTTGAACTTGAAACTTCCGCTCAGGGAGGTGAAACGAACAACTTGGGCCAACACGGTTCTAGGTCAGGCGGGGTTAGGGTTAAGCCGTAATATTAATAACAAGTAGTTAGAAACAAGAACCAACTTGAGTTAGAATTGAATCTGATAGGAGGCATCCGTACGTCATAAGAGTTCAAGTTAACTTTTGACTTAATTTAAAATTTGTTACAGTGGTTGCTTAGAATGGTTAGAAATCGATGGACTGCATAATGATTTCCCAGACTGATCTAAGAAAAATGGATGTGGATATCAATTGTAATTTTACAAAGCACTCAATTAAGAAATCAGCGATACTTTCCCGTCTATAATACGTTACCTACAACTACACTGAGACCATAAATGTACACTAGAAGTTACTTGATATGTGGCTTAAAGAATGTTAACTGTCTGAAAATTTAATGTAAAACGGAAAAATTATCGTATGAAATTTTGAAATTAAAATGGAAAACATTGATTTCTTTTGTTTGTTCAGCAAGAGACTGTCAATGAGGTCACAGGTGGCCTATGACACACACCAGCATTATGGAAACTGTTTTCCCCTCTGCAGGAAACCCTCTCTAAACGGAAATGGTGCATGTTCAACCATGTCTTGCAATCTTGAATGATCAAACGGTTTCTATTAACAAAAATGAGTTAGCAAATAAGAGTTTTTGCATATCTCACAAACCAAAACACGTTTATGGCCTAAGTTTCAGTTTAAGTTTCAACCTTTAGGTCAGATGAAAGCAAATGATACTCATAAATTTTCAACAGCATTTACATATGTTAGATGTGTGCATTAGAATAAATGCAGAATAAACATAGCACTAACATACTTACATACATTTATACATATGTATATATATAAAATATACATATATACAAACATACACACATTATATATATATATATATATATATATATATATATATATATATATATATATATATATGTATATGAATATTTAATTAATATATATATATATATATATATATATATATATATATATATATATATATATATATATATATATATATATATATATATATATATATATGATAGTAAATTAATCATGGTTAATATATTGGAACATTAAACAAGTAGATTAAAATTTACAGTTGACTGAAAGCGTCACTATAAAGGATGGCAATGACAAAATCAATAGCCAAATACACGAGCTGAAAACATTCATAAACGCAATAATCAACAGTAAATAGACACTATAATTTATATGAGTTTTCCGATTCATGCCGGTATTGATTTCACTAAGGGAACTGACATGTCAAGTGATAAAAATGATGATGATGATGATGATGATGATGATGATGATGATGATGATGATGATGATATTATTATTATTATTATTATTATTATTATTATTATTATTATTATTATTATTATTATTAAAGAAGAAGATTATTATTACTTTTTACTGTTGGCATCTTTTGGTAAGCTCATGGGCTCTTGAGTTCATAATCGTTTGTACGAAAAAAGAGAATAAATATTTCAAAACTAAGTTATATTCAACTGTCAGTTATTCTTCCAAAATTATTACTGATCAGCTTATTGATTTCTTGGTACGAATTTTTATTTTCACCGCACACAATTTTATTATATCGTAATAATAATTCCTTAAATTTCGCTGCCGACAAAATAATGGTTGATGACTGATGAAACTGAGATACTTTGCCTGTAAAGAAATAGAATTCTGTTTTTTTAATGACAACTGATATTCAGTGATTGATATTTATACAGACAAGGCATGAAACAATAATAATAATAATAATAATAATAATAATAATAATAATAATAATAATAATAATAATAATAATAATAATAATAATAATAATAGCTGTACAAAGTTCATTTATTCCTTGGCGTTTCGGTATGACTTTCTGCCATTTTTCAAAATGGCAAATGAAGCCAGAGGCGCATATGCGCCCCTGGCTCCATTCGCCTATTGAAAAAATGGTAGAAAGTTCTGCCCATACGTCAAGGAATAAGTGAACTTTGGAAAGATGCTATATAATTTACCTGCTGCTACAAAGAGAGGTTCAGGAACCACAATACAAACTCAACGGCATCCAGACGGCCATTCTGTTCAATAAAGTTTGTTTGTGAGAGGGTCTTCTTCCGAAATAATAATAATAATAATAATAATAATAATAATAATAATAATAATAATAATAATAATAATAATAATAATAATAACAGCGGCACAAGATTAGGCCCTAAGCACCAGATATGTTCAAAGAACAATAGATGGAAATAACATCTCACCCATATGCAGGAAGTGCAATAAGAAAGACGAGGCCATAAACCACATAGCAAGCGAATGTCCGGAGCTTGCACAGAGCCAGTACAAAAAGAGGCATGGTTCAGTAGCAAAAGCCCTCCACTGGAGCCTGTGCAAGAAACACCAGCCAGTTTGCAGTAGTAAGTGGTACGAACACCAGCCTGAGGGAGTGATAGAAGACGATCGGGCAAAGATCCTCTGGGACTATGGTATCAGAACAGATAGGGTGATACGTGCCAATAGACCAGACGTGACACTGACTGACGAAATCAAGAAGAAAATATCTCTCATTGATGTTGCAATACCATGAGACCCCAGAGTAGATGAAAACGAAAGAGAAAAAATTAAGTATCAAGACCAGAACATAAAAATAAGAAGGATATGCGATATGCTGGTGGAAATTG
>NC_089750.1:15027552-15045052 GCF_040412425.1 Macrobrachium rosenbergii
AAATAAAATATTCAACATCATATCATCATTACAATTATAATAGTAGGCAAAGTGAATCAATAGATTTTAAAAAAACCTTCGACCAAAACCAATCTTATTCTCATTTTCTGTGCTCGATCTCTTATATTCTTTTAATCTTTTGATTTCTTCTTACACCTAAAAACACTTCGAGGTACAAATAGATGTAACTGGTCAAATACAAAATACATGCACATACATGTACATGTATATATATATATATATATATGTATATATATACGTGAGTGTGTGTTTGTGTGCGCGCGCATGTATGTATGTATGCATGTATGTTTGTAAGTATGTATGTATTTACAGGAAAGATCAAAACTGATTATTAGAATGTCTATCTGCTGCTTACTTTAATCACTTTACATTTTGGCCTTTCAAAGTATGTTTCTAACGTTGCTGGCTTTCACTGATGTAAAATACAATGCTCTAATGGGTCTTCCTGTCTTCCCTTCTCTACTACATTTCCTTTTCCCAACTGTTTTGAAATCACTGGGAAACATTCATTCATTCATTCATTCATTCATTCATTCATCCTATCCTATCCTATCCTATCCTATCGTATTTCAGGCTCTCTAGCTTGCGTCCAGCTTGTAATTTTTTCTCTGACTTTTACCATTCCTTTTATTCTTTTGCGTCTGTAATTGCGGACATTTTAAGCGCACAAACAAGATATTATTGATCAAATAAACAAGAGTCATTATCCACACATCTTGGGGGAGAAGAAGAAGAGCGAATCAATGTTGACATTTGGCGTGCGTAATGAAGGGAGAAGACGTGCGGTAGGGTGGATTATTTTCACGTCCTGTATCATTTGCATTCAATTCCTCAGCTTAAACAGAGAACAAAGAGAACTGATTAATGTCTGTCCCCTCAAGAAAGGAGAGACAAAAATGCGATTTATCTAAATGAACTAAATGAAGTTGATCCACCGATCGTCGCACAGAGAGAGAGAGAGAGAGAGAGAGAGAGAGAGAGAGAGAGAGAGAGAGAGAGAGAGAGAGAGAGAGAGAGAATGTCTTCGGAATTAACCTGGGTTTGAAGAGTAAATTCAAGCGATTTTACATTGTCAACGTCAATCCTCCACTGGTGATTGATCTGTTTTCATCAACGAGAACAAAAAGTTAAGTTGGCCATCAGGGGGTTTATAAATAAAATATTCCCGTTGTCAAACCTTGTAATGAATATGGAAAGATTTTCCTTCAGACCCCACATTTACTCTTTCTGTTTGAGACGTTTTTATCTGGGACTCACCCTCCACCCGCAAAATGCACCTCGTCTCTTTCGATTCAAATCTTGTGTACAGTTAATTTATCTCGTTTTTTAATTGGTTTTCTGGTTATCTTTACATTATCAAATCACTTGATAAGACAAAGTTGCATTTTCTTTTGGTGACGCACAAAGAATCCAGCCAGTCGTCTTGTTTTATATTTGTTTATTTGTTTTCTTCTGTCTAGTGAAGGGAGCCTGAGATCCACAAAAGATTGTTTTATGATGCCATTTGAATCATGATTTAATTATCGGAATCCTTGTAATCAGTTTGGACGCTGAGTATGAGTTTCCGCCAGTCACGATTAACTTCAGTTGTACTGGTTGAAGACATGTAAAGACTATTCTACCCCCAAAAAACTGAGCATAGGATGAAAAAATGATCCAAATGCTCAACAGCAGTTGAAACAGCCTTTCTAATATAACGTTTTACTATATTAACGTTATTCTCAGCAGAGCTACCAATTCCATTTGCTGTTTTAAAACTTTCTACCTAAATCCACCGTTTCCTCAAGAAATCGGGCATGCTACACAGTTCTGATAAACTTGTAAAAAACAAATCCTTATTAGACTGAAAATGATAAACATTCACAAAACATTACAAAGTTCATAACATACATGCATAAACTGCAACCAGACAAAGTTAACGAAACACTGTTATTAATTATAACTACCAGTTTACTGTCTCTAACAACGTAATTTGTTTCTATGCATAATCCACCAGTGATCAGAAGAATATGGCCAGTTGTTGTCGGCTGTTTAACAGAAAGGGAAGACTAAAATCTACACTCTACCTATTTCTGGTTACAGAAGTCCACGACCTACTGCCCTTTAATGATAGAAATTCCCTAATGATACGCCTATTTAAATTAGTCTAAATTCCAACCAATGGGGAACCTCATCATTCTAAGTAAATCTACGAAAGGCATCGCTGTGTTCGATTCTGAAATATTATCTCTGTCTAAAGCAGAAATTTAATTCTACTAAAAACTTGGACACCACCTCTCCATTCATATTTTTCAGTTAAATGTATACAAATACAATGTATTCTTTACTCGCAGTCTAACAGGTCTGAACGCACGTTGTATCACTGGAGCTGATGTTATTAATTGTTATCAGGGTTCGTTACAGAATTTCAAACTGCTATTTTTTCTTCCAAAGTACAAAGGACATTCGCGAATTCCATATAATATGGCTGGATGATATTTGGTATTAAAGTTTAAAGACTTATGCTACTTCGATAAACCGTCCAGTAATATGTAATCATAACTATAAGATTTCCCTTTACCCTTCCTCGAGTGTTCTCGAGATTAG
This sequence comes from Macrobrachium rosenbergii, assembly GCF_040412425.1. NCBI lineage: Eukaryota > Metazoa > Arthropoda > Malacostraca > Decapoda > Palaemonidae > Macrobrachium > Macrobrachium rosenbergii. Next base: position 15,030,160 of record NC_089750.1, read on the forward strand.
CGCTTTCAGTATAAAGAATACACATATGGCAGATACAGCGGTTGGATCTTGGTGTAAAAAAGGTTGCTAAACGACTTTGTTAATTAACAAGAGGTGAATTTCGGACGTTATGAGACAAAATTTAAAATACTTACGACAAATTTCACAACTATGCAGCCTAACCTACCACGCGTAAACGAACAGCAATTAAAAATTTTTTTTTTTGTGGAGTGCTTAAAGGATACCACAATCTGCCCCCATTATCATACTTGTTTATTTTGGGAGATAATCCTGTTGGCTTTCATTCGGTCCATCTGTAGGATAGCAAGTGGTCCATCTGGGATTCAATTTTTTATTTAAGTTTTTATTCATTACATGATTTTCAAAAGGCTACGACAAATCTCCAACTATAAACATTTATTTAGAAAACATTGCGTTCAGTCTTATAAAAGTTCTTTGTGAAATGCTTTAACATGTTATCTTTTTTCCATCTTGAATGCCCTATTTATTTGTTATTCACACTTTCTAGCTTTCTTGAATGACCTGTCTTTTATGACATATATCATTAACTATTTTGAGCAGATATGACTTTGATTTCATTTTAAATATATAGGTCTTCATATTTTTTGAGTTCTTCAGGCAACCACTGAAAACTGCTTTAATTTACAAGCAAAACAAATATTACTTGCAAAAGTGCTACATTTGGTAAACCAATGATCATGACTTCTAGACTGAAAACCGTTACCTTCAATAACTATCACACTCCACTTTTAAGTACGCCTTAAATACTACCCACAGATCCAGGGTACGGACTTCTTCTAGTGTTGAGTAAGACTTAATGTAACCCTACAGTTCCCTGATGTCTATACGCGAAAGGACCGCAAGAAAACACTTTCCCACTAAACAATAACTAGAATAGAGAGATTAAACAGGTTTCCCCAGCCCATATAACACGGATTAGGTTCACAGCGAAACACTGAAACAGTTACGCTACTTAGGAAAGTAACTGTTCAGTGACAAAGCAAAGAGGGTTACTGTGCATTTAGGTTGTGGTAACTGAATGGAAAAAAGGGTTGCTTAATGGTCTGTGTTGTCAAAACAGTAATGAACGTAATACAAAAAATGTCCTCTCTCTCTCTCTCTCTCTCTCTCTCTCTCTCTCTCTCTCTCTCTCTCTCTTTCTCTCTCACTCTGATATATTGTAAGATTTCACATTTATATGTATATTGGCTCTCCTGGTGCAATGTTAGGACGCTGAATGCCACCCGCGAGTTGGAGTAGGATATTCTTGTTGGCGTGAAAGGAGAAGGATATTGAAAGAGAGGGAAAGAAATGAATGAATATAAAGATTCGTTGGAAAGATGGAAATGCACAAGAGACAAAGTCATACAGACAAATGATTGTACAAACCTTAGTGAAATAAATATACGTAACACTAAACTAAAGATATCTATCTGAGATCGTTTCCAAGTATATCCATTGATTATTTATACAATAAACTTCTAGACTATATATATATATATATATATATATATATATATATATATATATATATATATATATATATATATATATATATATATACATATATGTATGTATGTATATATATTATATATATATAAAATGTGTATATAAATAATTTTATATATATACATACGTTGTGTATAATATACCATTTCTTTGGTTAAATGAAGAACAGGTTTTATTGAAATGTGCCTAAATCGTTCCGCCTCTTCCCGGACTCGACCCTGTACTTTCTCATTGATAAATTTAGTGTCATCTCCACATAGCCAGTAGATCTGGAAAATTTATTGTGCAAACATAAACACACACACGAATATATAGGTAAAGAGAGAGAAAGAGAAAAAAGCTCTTATACAATGGTGAAGTTATATCATGGTCTGCACTAACTTTTATCAATGAATTCTACCTAATATTCCTGAATTTATGCTGTTAATTTAAAGATTTCCATAAAATTCATCGCAGGCAAGTTAAGGGGACGAAAACCACATTCTTCGGCGAATTCACAGCGTGACGTCAGAACCTAACGAGAGGAGGGAGGCACTTGAATAACGACTTGGGGGGAATCCTGAATAGAGGAAGGGGGTGTTGGGGAAGGGGAAAATATCATGGAGGTTTCCCCTTTTACACCAACCTAACCTAGATGAATCAAATAACCCGTGAAATTTCACCAACTAAATCTCAGGACAAAGGGCGAAATTCTCCCCCTGATATACGATGTCATTTCTCGGAAAACTTATTTCCCTGCCCTTGAATCAGAAAGGACGAGGTATTCTACAGGGGGCTGCACTGAATTCGGCACAATAATTCGCCTTTAACTATCGCGCGCGTACAATAGGTGTCGGTGGATAAATTGCATTGGCAAACAAGAGAGGAAATAAATAAGAACACTCCGCCCTCCGGTTCTCCTCCTTCTCCTTCTCCTTCTCCTCCTCCCCCTCCTCCTCCCCCCTGAACTCATTCCTCCTCGATATACAGTATATACACATTTCCTGCCTTGTATGCAAACACCAAGCGATTCGTCCGTTCGTCTTTGCTTAAAACATACAAACACACGCACACAGTCATACACATACACATACACACAGGAATTCCGCGTGGAGCTAAATCGATTGCGGACGCTCTTGCAGTTTATGCAAATAGTCGGGATAAGTCCATTTAGGGCTGTCTTTTTCTATTCTCCCCCTACCTCTCTTTCCCTCGGCCCTCATTCTCCTCCCCTCTCCTCGATGTCTTTTCTGTTACCCTAAACCCAAACTCCAACCCCCTCCCCCTTTACTTTATGGATTTTACATTTGACATTTCCTATCACTCCGAGAGAATCCGCAAAAGGAAATTCATCTCCGAAGGAATAACTCGCCAGAGGGAATACACTTGGCTGCCTCCGAGGGCTGTTGTTGCTGGGGGACTCAAGCCCCCCACTGGCTCCCCTTCCAGTACTCTTGGTTTCTATGCAGTCGCCTCTCGGTGGTGCACGAGCTATGAATGCTGTTACGCTCAGCAGTACTTGTAAGTGGCCTGGAGACCTCGCCATATGCACGAAGCAACAGACCGCATTCCCTGGTAACTGATCCACAAAAAAAAAAAAAAAGACAAATTTCCCTGGTAACAGTTTCGTGAAGTAACAGAGAGAATTCTCCAGTACAAGTGGAAAGACGTAACAGAAAGAATTCCTTGGTAACAGGCCCACGAACTAACAAGAGATAATTTCTGGTAACGTGCACTTAAGAACAAATTTACCTGGTAACAGCTACATAAAACAACAGAACGGATTCCATCGTAACAGTTGCACAAAGTAACAGACAATTCCCGATAACAGCTGCACGAAATAACTAACAAAATTCACTGGCAAGTTGCACAAGATAACAAAATTCACTGGTAACAGTTGCAAGAAATAAGACAGAATTCACTGGTAACAGATGCGTTTTGGCAGCTAATAACCATTAGAAATGATAGGAGGAAAATTCGCATAAGCATTCCGAATAGTCCTTCCTCTCCAATTCCATTTGCATTATAGAGCTATTTAACGTACGACAGGCAGAGACTCTGTCGTATCTAATATGTAACTGCTCGTGTTTCCCACGAATCCACTTTCAATTAATGGAACAATTACAATTCATCAATTTGTGGCTAGAAAACCACCTAAACTAGAAGTGACAGTATTGGTGTTTCTACCCTATACGTGCAAAATTATTTCTCTTTCAGTTAAACATGTTAACACTAAAAATAAAAAAAATAAAATAAAGGCGTTGGTACATTACAGTATGAGTTACAGATCGGAGAAAAGAGATTCCTTCACTTGACATAAAAAACGATGAAAATGAAAAAAAAAAAACCGAAAATGAAAAAGGATCATACATCCAATAAACCATTTCTCAATAGCCCTTGGGTTTCAGAATGGAATCAATGAACCAACATACAATTAACGAGACACTTACATATACTATATATATATATATATATATATATATATATATATATATATATATATATATATATATATATATATATATATATATATATATATATATATATATATATATATATATATATATATATATATATATATATATATATATATATATATATATATATATATATATATATATATATATATATATATATATATATATATATAGATATATATATATATATATATATATATATATATATATATATATATATATATATATATATATATATATATATATATATATATATATATATATATATATATATATATATATGTGTGTGTGTATGTATGTGTGTGCGTGTATGCCTATCTCAAATACTGTTACCAAGACTACTGCCAAATTGTATATCTAATATATTTTCCTTCATATCCCACAATACAATGAAATACAATGAAAACTTTTTATCGATGTATTGCTTTTTTAATGTTTCATTTAATTTTCTTGAAATATCTATAAAACAGATTTCAAACCTAGGAATTAGCGAGGTTCAAACAAAAAATGATCCAAGTCGAAAATGCATTTTTGCACGGTAACTCTTAAAATGTTCACAAATTGCGCTCGGAAACTTCATGTCATATCTAACTTGTTTTTTTCAGTTCTTGAACATTAGTTTAGTCTTTACGAAAACCCCAACACCTTGTGTTTAAATTCTCAAGTCGCTGAGACGAAGGTAAAGTTTTAAAATTGTTTAACAACTGTAATTATAAGTGCTTCATTTCTTTCCGCCTGTAAAAGTTTCAATGTTTCTGGTAAGAAATTCTGTTCTGTGCAAGTTAAAAACTATTTCACGACCTTTTTCTCCCATTCCACATGAATATATGCGTATTCTGAAGAATAAAAATACAATAAAAATTCTATGTGCATCTAGATATTAATTTCTGCGTAACAACAATAGTCTGAGGATAATATCTTCGAGTTTTGATTTACCGTCGTCCAGCTAGGAGCTAGCCTCTATAGTACCTAGTCCAAGCTCCGGGGCGGTACGAAACGTACGTGGGGTCATTATCTCGACCCAGTCTTATATACTGTATGTCGGCAAGGGTACACTGGTAATATTTGCTCTTCCATGAAGGTGTGCAATGACTCAGAGAAGGCTTCTCGGTGTCAGTCATGATCTGAATGACTGAGAATGTACCCCAGTTATAGTCATGAGCGTATACGTAAGCCACGCATGCGCGTATGCGGCTGCATATTGGATAAGGCTTCTCTCCTCTCCATTGCCGTGTCCGAAGATAATTTCATCGCGGCATTTCCAACAGTCTTTCAATTAACGTCGCTCTAAATAACTGGTTCCCCCGCAGTAATAAACGGCAAGCCAGGAATGTGCAAGTAAAGGACCCCAGAAAAACTGCGTATGTTTGAGCGTATTCATAGACAGAGAAATAAGACTGATATACAGATAAACAGGTATGTATGCAGATATGGAAAGACGGGTTTGAGGATAAACTAATATTGAAACACAAGAAGGAATATAAAAAAAATGTCCATTAGTAACTTTTATGAAGAAACATTTAGCCCTACAAAATTATACGTATACACACACACACATTATATATATATATATATATATATATATATATATATATATATATATATATATATATATATATATATATATATATATATATATATATATATATAGGCTATATGAGAGAGAGAGAGAGAGAGAGAGAGAGAGAGAGAGAGAGAGAGAGAGAGAGAGAGTTTGAATTTGAACTGGCACGAAATCAATACACAGAAATGCAAGCAGGGGAGTAAGATAAGTATATTACATAAATATATTAATAAACATAATGGTTTTAGTAGTGTACTCTGCATATACAACGGGCTTCCTGAAATAAGCAGAACATTAGTCTATCTTTATTTAAAAAACTAATATGTGGTTATTATGTTTTCGTTACGTAACTGTTCACTAATCTGGTTGATTTAAGCTCAACTATCAACGCTTGCTCCGTGATTAAACTCCATAACGCAATGCTTGTTTGTACTTGATTGCACTTATATCAGCCACAACATACTAGTATCTTTAAAAACAATGACCAATTCAAAAGCTCAACTCAAGACGAACCAGCAACAATATATTTTCTAAACGTCGATCCCACTTTCCAATCACAGTCTCAAAAGCGGACACGAGAGAAATAACAGTGAATAAATGTTTTGCTATCACCGTCGTACCCAAATCAATTTCCGCCGTCCAAGTTGTTGCTAAAACTTACCAACTTCGCACATTCCCTGCAATCAACCGGGCGGAACTTTGTCACGGGCACCATCAAAGCAGCAGCGGTCGTTGTTCACAACAGCAGCAGCCGAAGCCTGTTATCCACAAAGAACCTGCCGTTGCTATCACTGCCACTGCCATTGCTGATGATGGCCTCTGTTAACGGGAAGATAACGCCGAGCTAAAGCGGTTAAGGGCTGCCATTGACTGGGCCCTGACTCGCCCCCCTTCCCCCTCTGTCATCAACAACGATCACTATCACTGCACCAACTGACATGCCGACTTATTCAGCAATGCCACAAGGGCCCCCATCGAGCTGGGGGAAAATTGCCCATCCACGCCAGAATAAAAACAAAACATTGTCGGGGCGACAGCCCGAGGTGACGTCGCGTGTGCTTGACAGCAGCGAAAAAGCCCAACAGCCATCAAAATCACCGCCGTCTTCATTACCTTCTTTGAAATCATTTCAAATCACAAAGTCATTGCCGTCAACCTGCGTGTAAAATAAAAAAAGATTCGCGTGCAAATCATCATCAAATAGTGACTAACATTGCAATCAAAAGCATCGTCGCCACCACTTAAAAATACCCAACCATCATCGCCAACTCCCCTCAAGTACTCCAACGCCGCCGCCGCCGCCGCCAGCCACCTAACCACCTTTTCAAACCCAACCACCGGCGGCAGCAAGCGTCAGAGAGACCAAGCAACCTTTAATGGGGAGAAAATACTAATCAAGTAAATGAAGAAAAAAAAATGGGGGACATAACGACATTCATAGAGGCATCCAATCAACATTCAAGATATTCATTCAAAAATTCCTTTTCAATTTAAACTGTAACGGTCTCCGGAATGTCAGCCAATGGAAGCCAAGATATCCAATTACTTGTTATTCATTGGTTCGCGCCGAAGCCGTCACACCCAACGGAATTGAGACGTCCTTGACAAGAACGAGGAAGGGTAGGTGGGCAGGAGGGAATGAACGAGGGGGGCGGGGTTCGGGTCGGGTTGGACTCTCCTGTGAATGGGGAGTGCTGTGCCATCATAAACTCGATCGTTATAAAATTTAATTATAGCGTCCGTGAATAGCAACAGCTGCATTCAATTTCGGCTGGATTTTAGATCTTTATAATCATCCAATTTATTCTTATAGTTGTCATTTCTACCAACCATTTACTTGACGTAACTATAATATAATTTCAAAGATAAAATGACGGCAAAAATTTCATATTAATTCCTATAAATCGCCTTCAGGTCTCCGATGCAACATTCTTGATATATTTGAACACTGTTTTCAAAAGCAATCTGTTATAAAGAGACCGGTATTTAAGAACAAGTAAGGGCCTAACAATAAGTCAGTATCTTTAATACAGTACGGCACCAACGGAAGTTAAGAAGTTCAGAGTTTCAGGGAACCCAATAAATTAAAACACCTCAGTACTTGAAATTTTCTCATTACCACTAAAGTACGCAATATCCTAAAGCATTAGATATCTATGCATGCTGTTTTGTTTTATAAGCTTAGGAGATACCAAACCATTAATGCAATTAAAACAATAATCTAATATATATGTATATATATATATATATATATATATATATATATATATATATATATATATATATATATATATATATATATATATATATATATATATATATATATATATATATAATATACATATATATATATATATATTATATATATATATATATATATATATATATATTTGTTTGGATTATTATTTTAAATATTTTAATGGTTTTCGTGCCTCTTCAAGTTAAGTATACCTTAGTTTAACCAGACCACTGAGCTGATTAACAGCTCTCCTAGGGCTGGCCCGAAGAATTAGACTTATTTTACGTGGCTAAGAACCAATTGGTTACCTAACAACGGAACCTACAGCTTATTGTGGAATCCGAACCACATTATACCGAGAAATGAATTTGTATAGAATTAAAGACTATCACTGAAATCACATACCATATCATAGTTATTCTTATGAGCAGTTTTCCTTAAGTGTTTACTCAAGTCAGTTTCATAATCGCAGTGCCCCAAAAAAGATATGGAGTTTTACACATTATGTAACAGTAACAGTGAATTTACAAGTCAACACCACCAGCTGTCACGGCCAGTCAATGGTCTGCTGATGTGGTCACTATCATAAACAGAATCTGTGACAACGTTGGTCACAATTCATGACTGTCGATCTATATATACTGGGCAAGAATTTCTCAATCAAAATCAACCACATCCCCTCTTAACACCTTTCTGAGTATTGTCTTTTCATGACGGACTGTGTAAGGTTACATCTACACAGATATAAAAAATCTAATAATAGCCTGTTATATCTCACTCAAATTTGATTTAAAAACTTCCAACAGAACGAAAATAAATGAAACCGCAGGCTGTAGCTTGCCAGCATACATTCTTATTCAGTAATTTTAATAAATATGTGAATATATAACTAAAATACAAATTCATTCGTGCATTCATTGCGGATAACAAACGACCGTTTTGACCTGAGTGTAAATCTTGATATATTGCTTCTTTTTTTTAACGTGCTTATTTTTCCCATTTGTGTGGGGTAAGCACGATGCCTTCTTTTTGAAGGACTTTGATTTGGCTTTGGGGTAGACTTTGTAGTCTCGATCGGCTGCCCTGCCTGTCATCGCTTAGACCCCGGTAGCGTATGTACATGTATTGTACCAGTCACCAGCGCCCTTTCTCCCAGCAGCGAGGAGACGTTGCGCGGTGAGGTGTCTGTTATGTTTTTAGAAGATGTTGGAGTGGCTTTGTTTTTGTGTGTATTAGTAGGTAACACCCACTTGCTTTTAAGCAAACCTATCCGTTGATTACATACATAATCCCAGGGTGTCTACACAGATAGCAAAGTGTCCACCTCTCTCATCGGTCAGCTGCGGATTTGAACCCGCGCCACAGACCTCTGAGAAGTCCGAGGCTGCTGGTCTAACCGACTTGGCCATCGAGGCTCTAAATCTTGATATATTGCTAAATAGTCTTTATTCTTTCATTCATACACCCATCAGGCAATCACTCACTAAAGATTTAAAAGAAAATCACTCCTAAGTAACAGTTACACTGCGCATCTCCCGATGCTGCATACGGACTTCAGCAGTGACAGAAAATAACTAAACATTCCAGGCCTACAATAAACATTTTAAATTACAGCCAACTATATGAGGGGAAATAAAAACCGCTCTCCACTCCGGCGGTGATTATACCAACTTTCGCTGAACAACATTTTGAAACTTGTTCCGGTAATTTTCAGTTGGTTAAAATCTAATAAGGTTTAATAAGTGAGGGCTTATTTGCATAATAAGTCATTAATATTAAATATGCACCCATAAAAATTGAAAGGAATATCTTTAAAATTCAATAGAGTTCAACACGGAGGAATCTTCAAGAGAATGGGAGAAATGAATCAAGTAACATATAATAATACTGATGATAATAAAAATAACCATGATTGCACATGACAAAGAATAAGCACATAAACTTTTAATAATGATGAAAACAACAGTTTAATGTGCCTCTACGAAAATACATCACCAGCCTTATATAAAGTAGGTGAATGGATTAAGCCTACACTGCAAATCAGTCCTGTATTCAAGTTACTCCTATATGAAAATATATACCACAACTACTGAGCTATTTCTAGTTTGGTAGAATTCAGACTCCTTAAGAACGCGGGCACATAACCGACCCCACCGATAAAATTTGGAAGGTGCAATCAGCCAAGTGGGCATCGTGGATGAATGGCACAGCACTCAGCGCCTTTCTGCTAGATCCAGAGAGCGCTCCTGCCTACTGCCCATAAGTTCAATCAGTTTCATAAGTTCAATCAGTTTTATATGGGTTGCTGCCAGGGTCAATAAAAACGACACAGGGCTAGGAACCTAACCCTTCTAGTCTTGCTGAAAAATCGGAAGGTTGTAACTTTCTGGCGCCAACCCCTCCAATGGCCTAAGGTATATATACAACGCCATAGACATACATGTATGTGTATATATATATATATATACATATTATATATATATATATATATATGTATATGTATACATATATATATACATATATATATAATATATATATATATATATATATATATATATATATATATATATATATATATATATATATATATATATATATATATATATGACGTTATACCAATCCCTAAACTAAAGAAAATGTGTTTATTATATATATATTATATATATATATATATATATATATATATATATATATATATATATATATATATATATATATATATAATCTGTGTGTGTGTTGCGTGTGCGTGTAAATATATATTTAAACTTCCTTTTTTAGCTTCTTGTTTTTCAAGTATTTTTAGTGGTACTCCATGATATATTAGAATGCCTTTCTATTGTGGAAGTGGAGTAGCCCTGAAGAAGACTATGGATTGACGGTTGAAACAGCTGTTGGTTTAGGAATGAATAACTAAGGCAGTATTGCACCAGTACTGTTTATCCTGCCTTCAAGAATGAAAAAGTATTAGTGACATTTCAAGATTTGCCAGTAAACTGTGGAAGCCACATGTTTGTTAGAACCTGAATGAAATGAAGAAAAGTATGTGTATATATATATATTGACATATCTTTTTCCAATATCCCATACGAATGAAAATGTGGCCGCCACTGACCTCTGAAGGAGTGGCCCTTCTGCAATTTAAGGGGGGGGGGGAATTTCCCTATTTTACTGTGCCATGATCGCTCGTTAGGTACTTCTCTGCCTTGAAGTACATAACATTATATCTGTATCTGAAACCAGTGACACATCTAATGGTAACAATGTGCAGGTTACATCGCATATCACCACTATCGTAGTAGTACTCAGAAAACACACTGAGATTACCAATGACCTCTTTCGCTTATGGGGATTTCCTCTCTGAAAGGAGTCACAACCCTCTGCTAGGTACTCCTCTTAATTGGGATACGGTGCATTAAAGTCTAAAGCCATTTGAAGTTATCAAGGTGCCAGTGCACAGGCAACAATGCCTACTTCCACCCTCAATAGCGGTCTTCATCAATTGGCTCACCATAAGGAAAGGCCTTGATGACCGGGAAGAGTTCAAGTGCATGCTGGATAGCAGTGAAGGTGCAATGTATGTACGGAGATGGGATATGCTGCAGATGAGCCTTCTGTGCAAATGTCTGAAGCGGCTAATGTTGTGGAAGTTTTCTGCTCAGGTGATTCATCCACGATTCAGAAGTAAAAATATGAGTATAGTAGTGGCTTTTGAGTTTTCTTCGGGAGCCATACCATGATTGATGAAAAGGTATAATCAAATATATATATATATATATATATATATATATATATATATATATATATATATATATATATATATATATATATATATATATATATATATATATATATATATATATATATATATATATATATATATATATATATATATATATTATATATATCAGAAGTAATCAAGTAATCAACACAGTCGCGTGTGCGACAGAAATAAATGTCTAACTCAACTCTGGATCGAACCTAGGTCTTCCAATTGAAAGAAATGGGCGCTGCCAACTAAAGACAGTTGAGTCAGAAATTTATACATACATACACACACACATATATATATATATATATATATATATATATATATATATATATATATATGTATATATATACATATAGAATATACACATATATTGGGCCTCCTTATAATCTATATATAATATAAGTGTGTAACGTGGTAACATTATTGCAAAAACTATCCCATCACATTAATACATACCGTTCGCCGCCCTCCCACATCTCACCCCCATCCCCACGGGCACCCCACCCCACGAGGAGTAGGAGGCTGAGCAAAGACCTCTGAAAATGACGTCACATCAAATAAGCGTTGATGCTGCCATAAAATAAATTGAGATAAGCCCATTATCACACTCTTGCCCAAAAATATGAGGGGAAAAAGCCTGTGCAACACACGGGTCAATGAGCAAATACACACAGGCTGTGGGAAAATGCATGAGGTGGAAGGGCAGCGCAAGGCAACACATGCTCCTGAGGGTGCGGGAGACGCCGCCGGAGGCCGAAGGAAGAACACCTGCTAACAAGGGGAAATGAAACGGGATGTTTTAAGAGAGAGAGAGAGAGAGAGAGAGAGAGAGAGAGAGAGAGAGAGAGAGAGAGAGAGAGAGAGAGAGAGAGAGGTGAGAGAGAGAGAGAGAGAGAGAGAGAGAGAGAGAGAGAGAGAGAGAGAGAGAGAGAGAGAGAGAGCAAGGAAAACTTCAGGTGAGAGAGCGGGAGGGAAACATAAGAAATAAGACAGAGACAGAGAACAAGGAAAACTCAGGAGAGAGAGAGAGAGAGAGAGAGAGAGAGAGAGAGAGAGAGAGAGAGAGAGAGAGAGAGAGAGAGAGAGAGAGAGAGAGAGAGAATGCAAATGTGATTACAGGAAAAGGCCACCACATTACAGAACCGCTGAGAAACCTCCACATGTGAGAGGAGAAGAACAACATTATGGCGCGATTACGTGGGAAGGCCTAAGCATTGGAACACGACATATCTACAAGAATATTTAGGTGAGAGAAAGAGGGAAAGAGAGGAAGAGAACGAGAGAAAGATACACTGACAAGGTGAAGAGGGAACACAAAGGTATACGTGTTTATTGAGTATGCTTGTGCAAATGCACAAGTGTGTAAGCTACATGTGTGTGTGTGTATGTGTGTGGAATGAGGAAAGTAGGATGGGGACAGGGAGGGAAGGCCAATGGGTAAGGGAGATGGGAGGAGTGAGGTAGGGATAGGGGCATGGGGCGGATGGTGGTGAGAAGAGGCGGGGAGGGGGGGGGTTGGGGGGGGGGGACTTAACAGCTCCAGCAGGTCTGGCCCGTCGCGTATTGATCTGGTCCCAGCACTCCAAAACCTGGCTTGAGTTACTTCTTCGTCGCACCGTTACGGTGTTATTACATCCAAAATGTCACATCGCCGGTGCTGAATGACTCCAGGGCACCGTATAACGACGTGGGCACTACCCGAACACCGGTGTCCGAGCACCGGATGTTCTTTACAAACAACGTCGGGTGCCAAGGGTCGTCAACCTACGCGTGGCACCTCCGTGTCATGCAGTGCCAGAGTCAATCTCCCACTCCTCCTCCTCCTCCTCCTCCTCCTCCTCCTCCTCACTACCTACTACTCTTCCTTCTCCTCCCCTTCCCCCTCCCCCTCTTCCTCCACCACCCTTCCTTATTCTTCCCTTATTCTTCTTCGTCTTTAACTAGCTGCATATTTGAGGTAGTTAAAAAGCAAAATGTCATGTGACCCTCTATACCACGGGGAGAAACAACATGCACTACTAGTCAGATACCAGAACGCATTAACAGGGTTGCAACGCAACACAACATAGGCCTAGGATCAAAGGGGGGAGAGAGAGAGAAAGAGAGAGAGATTTAAAAGAGCACAGTTAGAACCTAGCATTTCTTCACATGTACGCGCTTCCGGAAGGACTTCAGACGTGTTCTAATTCCGTTTGTAAATATCGTACACACAACTTATTGCCTTCCCAAGAAAAACAAGTCAACATGCAAAGATATGGCCTACATATGGTTGGGTCAAGATGGTGGTAGCCTTTCGATTCGTAGTAATTATTTTCAGGATGCTAGATCAATTTTACATATATATATATATATATATATATATATATATATATATATATATATATATATATATATATATATATATATATATGTGTGTGTGTGTGTGTGTGTTTGTATGTGTGTATATATATATATATATATATATATATATATATATATATATATATGTGTGTGTGTGTGTGTGTAAAAATGTGACAGAGAGAGAGAGAGAGAGAGAGAGAGAGAGAGAGAGAGAGAGAGAGAGAGAGAGAATTTTCGTATCTATATTTATGTACACGAAATATATTTCCCAATAGTGAGCTTTTCTTTTCAGTCTGCACTCTCTCCATCACATGTACACTGAATATATATATATATATATATATATATATATATATATATATATATATATATATATATATATATATATATGTGTGTGTGTGTGTGTGTGTGTGTGTGTGTGTGTGTGTGTGTGTTTTCATTTAATATGGTTTATATACACGTGTGGATAAATCAATTTAAAAATCACTCTTCAGTAAAGTAAGACATGAACTAAACACCCATACAATATTTATCTATTGCTCACAAATGATAAATAATATAAAAAGATATAATCATTATGTCAGCAGTTGCTGTACTGTTAATGTATTAAATAAATATATAAAAAACACCACTTGACATTTCCCCTCTTGCTTAGAGACCTTACAATCTTTTCTAAACGTAAAAAAAAAAAAAAAAAAACATCAAAGGGACAAATGAGATCCGCATCCGAGACAATACCCACCGGAGGTCATTCCCCCACCCACCCCAACCCCCTACTGTTTCTGCCGACTCTCATTGTACAAAAGTGATGCTGGGGGCTCTTTATACTTGTATGTGCGTGCGCGCGTGTGTGTGTTTGTGTACCGGTTCAGTGACCTAACATTTCACCTACAGGAATGTCAGAAATCGCCATAGTAGTTGTGCCCTTATTTATTTATTTATTTCCCGATTTATTGTAATTTTTCTTGTGGGTAGTATCGGTTGAATTGTGGAGGCCATACCAAGTGGGGTAAGAC
>NC_089750.1:15050052-15067552 GCF_040412425.1 Macrobrachium rosenbergii
TGGTAATATAAAAATTTTCACTATATATCTATTCACACACACACACACACACACACACACACACATATATATATATATATATATATATATATATATATATATATATATATATATATATATATATATATATATATATATATATATTATATATAATATCCTACTATCACTAGAATTATGAGAGAGAGAGAGAGAGAGAGAGAGAGAGAGAGAGAGAGAGAGAGAGAGAGAGAGAGAGAGACTTAACCGTTCCCATCAAAGTACCAAGAGAAAGCATAATGAATATGTTTGTACAAAAGATCAATAACCTTGCTCAGATAAAAAACAAAAATGAGGTCCCGTGCAATATAGCGCCTCACTGCACAACGTCGTGTAGCGAACGACATCCAAAACATGTCCTCGAATTAAAAAAGGGATTCACAATGCACAGGAGAAGCGACACGCCTTAACGCCGACGGTTGCTATTGTCACAAAACACTCACTCACTCACACACACATACACACACCCACACACGAACGTTTACGGACGTCTGAAAAAAAAAGAGGGGGAAACGGCATTTTAATATTTCAGTTCCCGCTCGAAAACTTTCATAACAAAAGGATTAAAAAGGACGCCGAAAGGTAATAATAACAATGAAAAGAGGCTATAAAACAAAACAGTTGGTGGCAGCGGTAATTCCTATTCCCGGAGTGGTGTTGGGAGTGGGAGTGAAGGAGGGTTCATATAGGACTTCGGGAGGGTGTGGGGAAAGGTGGAGGTTGAGGGGGAGGGGAGGGCAGAGTTGTTGTTTGGACTAATACCATACATTTAAATGAGTAAAACTGGGAAAGGTGAGAGCGCCGGAAACCGAGGTCATTAGAGTCTGAGACAATGATCCATTTATCTTGGACGAGTGCAAATACGGAA
This sequence comes from Macrobrachium rosenbergii, assembly GCF_040412425.1. Lineage (NCBI taxonomy): Eukaryota > Metazoa > Arthropoda > Malacostraca > Decapoda > Palaemonidae > Macrobrachium > Macrobrachium rosenbergii. Next base: position 15,050,957 of record NC_089750.1, read on the forward strand.
AACATTCGAAGCTATAATGGCCAATTCGGATGGGGGGATCCGGAGGCCTTTTTCACGTTCTCTTTATTTCGGCGTTTCTTTTGATGATAGTGCCAAGAAGAAAGAAAAAAAAGATTAGGCGTTTCGTATCATTTGCTTTCCTGCATTTCATTTGCACCACGTGAAAGCAAACCTCTCTTATGCTTACCAAGAACCTCAACTGGCTATGATGATATGTGGCTCATCCCACGCATTCTAATCTCTGTTCATTGATTCACTGAGGTTTATTTCCTGTTTTCACACTGGTTTATTCTAGTTTTCTCTTGCCTTCTGTCGCACGTATTCTTTCCAACTTAAACTGCTGAAAGAGATGCGATTCTCCTCACTAAGACAGAAAGTGCAGAATGACTTCAAGACTAGTAAAGGCCCTTACCTTTTTCTTAACGTGCATTACATGTACTATGTAAATGAAAAGGCTTAAAACTTTCTGTCTCATTTCGATGGTACGAAAAGAAAACTCTCTCTCTCTCCATTTATATATATATAATGTGTGTATATATACACATACATATATATATGCATATATACATACATACTACATACACATACACATATATATATGCATATATACAAACATACTACATACACATACACACACACATATATATACACACACACACATATATATATATATATATATATATATATATATATATATATATATATATATATATATATATATATATATATATATATATATATATATATATATATATATATCAGGTGTTTCGAAATTAGAGGGCTCCCCTCCACAGAACAAATGGAAAGTTATGTTTTCTGCTATAGCCTATCTCCAAGTACATTATTTTAAGTTTCTATTAAGCTATTTTTCACTTTACATTTCTTGTATTTTCAGACTGACTGATGGAGTTAGATACAGCCATGGCTAACGACTCAGAGGAAATCAGGTAGAAATCAGATGGACTGACTGAGTCTGGGCTATAACCTTCAGAGAGGCCAGGGATGCTGGCGCATCCTTCATTTCACGTTCCTGGATAGCTAAATACATTAAAAGAGATGAATCCTTTGGTAAAAGAAACTGGAACAAAGATCCATATGACTGTCATCGCGAAAAGAGTGAGAATCTTGGAAGGTCTGAAGTCCTTTCTCAGGAGTCAAAAGACATCATAGCAGAGGCAGTGGGTAGACCAAGAAAGTCTTTATGTAAATTGGCGCTTGAACTAGAAACAAAAAGGGGAAAGAAGAGAAGTTATAGTGCTGTATATTGTGAGATGAAAAAATCTGGTATCAAGCCATTTCATGTTATCAGCAAGCCCAACATCACTCAGCAACAGAGAGAAGACCATGCATGGTTTTGTGGCTCATTTCTTAAAGATTGGGATGAAACTGACTTTCTCCATGTTGCCGCATCAGATGAATTCTTCATTTATACAGTCAGGAAGGCAAATCATAAAAATGACATCATTTGGGCTGCAAAGTTGGATGATATCAGCAATAATGTGCGCTATCGCCAAGTTGTGAAATTTCCTGAATGTTTGGGAATTTTTCTGTTTCACAGCCAAATGGTTAATGTGGATCATCAACGAAAAAAGACAGTCATGGAATGGCGAATACTTCAGAGAAACTGTGCTTACTGGTGGAGTATTTCCTTTCCTCAAAGATCCTGAAAATGTGTTATCTGTTGAAGAAGTCACATTTTTGCATGATAAGGCACCATGTTTCAAGGCTCTTCAGACACAGGAGCTGCTTCGAAACAGTGGTATCGATTTCTTCTCGTCAAGTGAATTTCCAGGTAGCTCCCCTGACCTTAATGTGTGTGAAAACGTTGGTAGTATCTTAAAGGATCGTGTTGAAGCGCACACAGTGAACTATGATAGTATACCAAGCCTCAACGACCTGCGAAGAGAGGTGACCGAAGTGCCCTGGGAAATGGAGTCTGAGTGTCAGCTTTTTTGCGATTTGCTGAAATCATACCCCTCACGAATACAGGCTGTGGTACAGGCAGATGGAGGCCACACAAAATATTAAACACTCAGAGAGAAACTTAAATAAGTACCTGCTCTGAATTACTTTTGTTTTTGTCCATATCAATTTTAGTTTATGCTGTAGAAGGGGGCTCTAATTTGAAACACACACCTATATATATATATATATATATATATATATATATATATATATATATATATATATATATATATATATATATATATATATATATATATAATGTCTTAGTCTCTCGCTAGAAGGAAAACAAGCTCCTCATGTTGCTTGTTCAGCTTGAGACACCTGAAATACATCGGACACCCGGGAGCACAATACTTCAATCCTCTGAACATGATTTAGAAAACCATCCTTGGAATACGGTGGCAAAAAAGATACCATCCAAACCATCCATCAATCAGTAGTGCCAGTAAACAATAACGAACTGAGAAATTTATTGGTCTAAAACTGCGATACATCCATGATCTATGAGGGATAACGTATGGGAATAAATACAGGATATAATATGGAAGTCAGGTTATAGTCGTTTATCAAATGGTCTATGGTTCAACCTTGATCCACAACACCGAATGTTCAGGCATGAGTCAAAGTAATCGGTATATCTATTGAAGCCATTGTGCAGACCTTGAGGAAATATGGCGGATACGGAAACAATTCTGCTGAATTTAATGTTATTGATCTTGCCTTTACAAAAGTAACGGAATTGTGTTATTTCAGGAAGCAAAATTGTCTTCATTTATTTATTAAAAATGATTCTAATGGGTGTTACAAATCCCAAGAGTATATAGGAAATGTCTGCTCCGCACGTGACAAGTGAACGACTGAAAGCTGAAAAATGTCAGTATGGTCATTATTTCATATGTAGATTATCATGGGCCGAAAGTGAGACCTCTTCGTTTTCAAGGTAACATGTGCTACCGAAATTTAGTCTATGATATTTCGTAAAAACCTTGTAGCCAGAGGGAGTGAAAATAACATTTGAAAGGGAGTGTAACTGGGATGACTTGTAATGAAGAAAGAAGGAAGGCCTAAAACACGATGGGCTGACGGTGTTGTAGACATGCTGAATCAAAAAAGGTCCTTCAGGAACCTAAGTCCTCATGATGCTAGGGAATACATGTAGCAGTTATCCCGGTTGCTTTTTTTTCCAATTAAGAGAAATGGCGTACTGACATTATACATATATACATAATGAACACACACACATATATATGTCTGTGTGTGTGCGCGTATGTGTATCATGTACGAGACTGGCAGACAGACAAAGGACTGGAATGCCAGGAAACAGTGCGATAATTCTAGTCAGAACATAATTATGTTCCAGCCATGAGGCAGCCATCTTCAGAGGTAGAGAGTGACTGTAAATTAGATATTAATATGCAAATTTTAATCACTCCTCTGAAATAGAAAAAAATAAACATACGGGAAATATCCTGGCTAACTTACGTTCATTACCATAATTTGATTATCACAAAGTAACATAAATGATATTCCTCCTCATCTAATATGAGAAATTTTGGTGGGAGCTGTGTTAACCACTTGTTTCAGTATGCGTTTATGAATTTGTATAAGCACGCACCGCTGCTTGTGCGCACGCATATAAATGCACAAGAGAGATGTGCAGGTAGATTGTGACACACGTGCTACCGAAATTTAGTCTATGATATTATTGAGGGAATGCTCCCCTAAATATTTCGTAAAAACCACAGATAATGTGACTCTTTATAAAAAAAATCCTTTTATCAATGCGACCAGAAGCACAAGGCCTCATATAGATTTCACATTCAGCCACATTTCACATTCTCTCCATTGGAGGCGCCGTTATATGAATGGTTCTTTCCCTTACCAATCTTTCTGTCGCACACTATCGAACAAAACCCGAGGATTTTAATGGAGAAACTTGCTCTCATTCCATTCCGGGCGAAAATCAATTTACCCACGGCGTATACGACTTTCCAGTCGCCAAAAAAAAGTGCAAATACAATCTTTGGCTATTAAATCAGTTTGCACCCTTGTTCTATTTTATGGCTCTCTCTCTCTCTCTCTCTCTACCTCTAGCTCCATACACACACACAAACACAATATATATATATATATATATATATATATATATATATATATATATATATATATATATATATACATACATATATATAAATATATATATATATATATATATATATATATATATATATATATATATATATATATATATATATATATATATATATATATATATGCATGTATGTGTATATATATTTATATATATATAAATAATATACACATATATATATATATATAAAACATTGATTTATCTCTCTCTCTCTCTCTCTCTCTCTCTCTCTCTCTCTCTCTCTCTATTGGAATCCCATCCATCCCAACCATCGAACCCGGGGTGGGGGCGGTGGTGGTGGTGGTGGGGGTGGGGAGAAGGACGTGTCTATATCCCTTCGATTGTAGAAATTCTCTTTGGTGGGGAATAACCAAAGCGCTGCCCTCCCATTTGTTATTCAGTTCATTAAAACTTTTTGAACAGCATTGCACAATATGAACGGTTTGCAGTCCACTCTGAAACCGTTACGGTTGAGAATATTTTTGCAATGGTCGCTTTTATTATCCATTTTCTACGGGATTATATTGTGGTGCATAGCACAGTGCATGTATGTATGTGTATGTGTATATATAATATATATATATATATATATATATATATATATATATATATATATATATATATATATATATATACATATATATATGTATATATATATATATATATATATATATATATATATGTATGTATATATATATATATATATATATATATATATATATATATATATATATATATATATATATATATAAATTATATATAATGTTGAAAGGCAGATATAGAAACCTACTCATGTGATATCTAAAATTGTAAGAGAACCATCCCCTTAAACCATTTAAATTAGCATATCACAAGGAAACTTAATGAGACTCTCTCTCTCTCTCTCTCTCTAAGATCCTGGATAAAATTTTACAAGTTCTCTTTACTCCTCCCTATCTCTCTCTTTCCCTAGTAACAGCTAAAAAAACTAAGCGCTCTCTATATTGTGCTAAATATGTACTAGCAAGCATTTATATATGAATCTGATTCCTTCCTGGGTAAAAATTTCAAGATAATATCTCTCCCCCTCCCCCCGCTCTCTCTCTCTCTCTCTCAAGAGTCTGAAAACGTGATCTCTGCCTGTCTGCATGTCTGTCTGTCTGTCTGTATCTCCGTCTCTCCCTGTCTTCTTCCTGAAGAAGAGTCTAAAAGCGCTCGGCCTCGCAAGTAGTCTCCTCCATCATCGTCAGAATTCTCCGAGTAATGAAGCCTTAGTTGGATTTAATTCAGCGACAGGACGAGGACACTTACTGGGGGCCTTCAGCCTTCCCATGTTTTAAGAACACGCGGAAAAAAGAGAGAGAGTTAAAGCACGAAAAGAAAATAATCAGAATGGCCCTAGAAAATCTGAAAGGCTCAGATAACTCTTAGCAGGATCTGGAGAATGGAGAGGTTATCTGCAATCGTTTTCTCTCTCTCCTTCTTTATGTACACACACACACACACGCACGCACATATATATTATAATATATATATGTATATAAATATATATATATATATATATATATATATATATATATATATATATATATATATATATATATATATACACAGTATATGAAATTTTCTTTCTCCTTATTATAGTAGTAAAATGTGAGAGAGAGAGAGAGAGAGAGAGAGAGAGAGAGAGAGAGAGAGAGAGAGAGAGAGAGAGAGAGAGAGAGAGAGAGAGAAGTGCAGAAATGGAACTTTTGTGTTCCACCCCATCTTGAAAAGGTCCTCACCGTAAGGAAAAGACAGCTCCTCCCCTCACGTTGTCTGACGAGGTCGTGGTAACAATGCAATTTTAGTGCATCGCCAAATGGCTCTCCCGGATCACAATTACTCCTCCATGTTGATGAGAGACGCCGAGAGGGGGATGCTGAACCTTGCCAACCTTTGTGATCCTAAATGTTGATGCGAAATGCAATTACCAACTTTTTCCATCTTTAAACATTTTTGGTTTTGCTTTTCTTTTTTTTCAGTGGTATATTTCAAATGATAAATCCCTTTTCTTTCTTCCTTGTTTTTTTGGGGGCATAATTAATGAGGCTTCTTCGGGGTTTTTGTACATTTTAGTGACTTCTCAAGAGTTTTTTTTATATATATCTAAGAGTCCTCTCGAGATTTTTCTATTTTTAAGTTGACGTCTCATGATCTTGCTTATCTTTCTCATCGGAAATAACTGTCTCTGAAATTTTTTCTTTACATGCTTTTTTTGTTAACTGTCTAGGCATTAAATATTTATATGAAACCGTTTTCTATGTGAATTCAGAATACGGATTTATAACTATACAACTGAGAGTAAAGAAGAACTAATTGCTTTTCACTACTGAACAGTGTAAGGAGTTAAAATCCAATGGGAGATTTATTCTTTGAAAAATAGGCATTTATAACCTGAGCGTTCCGCTTATTCAAGCCACTCCTTAGGGCTTCACACAGCGGACGAAATTTATCTCTAAAAACACATTCGATGACTTAAGATTTAATAACACCCCAGAGGCTGAGAAGGACAGAATGTCGGAGCCGTAACAGAGGGGGTATTCATGATTCTTAAATAGCTAAAGACTGAGATGCCCAGAGTAAGTAACACCTCATTAAGGGTGGAATAAGATATTCCTGATGGTGACGGAAGGTACTCGAATAAAGAAAAAAGACTCAGAAGGACAGGGTATCTAATAACTTGTTAACTGGGTGTTGTAAGATATCCTTGTTGGTAACAGGAGGTGCAAGATCTGGAGGCTGATAGAAGGTATTTAAACGGGAAAAGACTGAGAACGACAGAGCCTGTTGAACGTTACTGTTCTGGTATAACATATCCCTGTTGGTAGTGAGTGGTCTTTGAACTGGAGTTCAGGGTATTCCTGATGTTAATGGAGGGTACCTGAATAGAAAGCAATCCAACGAGAAAAACCATGAGACGATGGAGGGCCAACCTACTGCAGAACATAATTCGCTGGATACTGAACATCTAAAAGCAAGCGGAAATGAAATAACGTGGAGTAGCAGCATTTAAGGTACCGATGCACGTTGCATTCGATCACATTAGAGTCCATGACACAAGAAATGGTTATCTCTTATCTTTGGTAACATACCATAATCATTGACAGAATTCCTTGAATGTGTAGTAATCTTTTCACAGAATTCTGTAATAATCGTTACATATCTATTCGATAAAACCTGATATAATCGTTAAATACCGAGGCCGTAAATAAGTTTTTAGCTGTAAATAATCCTCACACAATTACATTTATGAGTAATCTGACCAGTGGAACTAAATGAAAAATATGATCTCACACGACATAACAGTAAAAAATAAAATATTATGAAAGATCATTGCCAAAAGTAATATTTTTCTGTATGCATAAATCATCATAAAATAATACACACTTAGATCATACAGAATACTTTAACAATGGCTTTAACAATCGCAAAGCAATAAATTAACTATGACAAAGAGAAACAAAACTATTTAATGTTTTTATTCAATACAAATACTGTATTTTTAGAGCTCGCTCTACTTAAGAGTAATGAGACGATGGCATGAAACAAAATAATTCCTTTGACTAAACAAGGCAGCTAAATAAAATATGAACTGACACACTCACTCTCTCAACTGGCAAGTACATTATTCTCATATATCGTTCCCCTACCTGGTTCAAGACTGAGTCCCCCCTATTTAAGCAGCCATTTATTTTAATTCGAATCCCCACTTGACACCATAGGCCTAAGGAATCCGTTGAATGAAATACTAAATGCGTTTTTTTTTCTTTTGGCTGTTAAGTGCCATTAGGACGGACATCCACATCCTACTGAAACAGCTCACAAGGAAAATTGCCTTGACGTCTTATGGCATAAATATGGCGCATATTTCCATAGAGAGAGAGAGAGAGAGAGAGAGAGAGAGAGAGAGAGAGAGAGAGAGAGAGAGAGAGAGAGAGAGAGAGAGAGAATAAATAAAAGATGGAAGTATTAACCAGAATACACAACGATGTGCCAATTTTATAAATACATAAACACACATACACACATAAATAATGTATTTGTATATATATAGTGTTTATGAATTTCTCAAACAGACAAAGCTTTGTGAAGCGGAAAATAAAAGCAAAAATAAAAGAGAGGAGGGAAACGGCCCTCCACAAATGTGATCCTCCATCTTTTATAGAGAATCAATAGCCGAATGGGCGGACGAATCATAAAACAAAACATAAACATTAGTACTAAACCGGCGGCCTAAAGAAAAATCGCTCGCTCACACCAGCACAAAATAAAAATATACACAGAATGAAAATAGAATAAGAGAATCGATACGATTACGCGGGTGGCTTTGCCATCAATGTCTGTTAGTTCGTCATAGTCAGGTAGGATAGTCCTCCTTCATTCATCATTTATAATATATGTATAAAAACATTTCATATATATATATGCATGTATGTATGTATGTATGTATGCATGTGTTTGTGACTATAGTATGGAAAGGTAGATAAAACCCAGGGAAGAAAAACATTCTATCTGTTTTCTCTAAACGAAGGTTATGAGAAATTTTCGCGATAAATATGGTGTTCAATGTAAGCAGTACATCTTTAATATCATCCCACTGGATAGAATGTTACAGTAAACGAAAGAAACAATAAAAGCTAAAAAGAAATTAATTAGGAAAAAGAAAGGAGTAAAAAAAAAAAAAATCCAGTCAGATCTAACTTCGCCAGCGAACCCATTCTGGAAAATAAACTAAAGGGTAATGACCTTCTCAAACTTTCGAAGAGGGATCCTATTCCGTGTAGCAATGAGGGTCATTACTAATCTAGAAACTTTTGTTATTTGAGCTACATAAAAATCCGACACGCTTTTCAAAAGTCCCTGTCTCCTGCGCAGTTTCGCATCTGGCATCGAGCTGTCTGAAATGGCCCGGCTACTTCCTTATTCACCTACTTATTCCAGTACAGATATCTGAAATGGCACGGCTACCTGCTTATTTACTTATATATAATTACAGATATATGAAATGGAAGTGCTACTTGCTTATTTACTTATCTAACTGCAGATATCTGAAATAGCGCTGCTACTAATTTATCGATCTAACTACAAACATCCGAAATCGCCCTCCTACTCACTTAATTACTTACGTATTGAGTACAGACATCTGTATTGGTCCTTCTACTTATTCACTTACTGAATTAACTACACATCTGATATGGCCCTGCTACTGAATTACTTATCTGTTCAATTACAGACATCTGAAATGGTCCTGCTACGTACTTATTTCACCATAGACATCTTAGGCGGCCCTGCTACTTACTTATTTACCTATATGCATCCGAAATGGCTCTGTTACTTAAGCAATTACTTGCTTATTTTAATACAAACTTCTAAAAGGAATTGATTTTTACTGACATCCTTTTCTAGTTATTTATTTACTTGCTTTCTGCCTACTTATACCATTCATCAGTTTGGATATTACGGATTACCGCTTCTTCCATACTGGAAAAAATATGATAAGTATTTTCAAATACTAAAAAGAAATAAGAAAAAATATTACCCTTTCCAAAATTTGTAGAGTTCCTTGGCTAGGCACAAAATTTATGGAGATACGAAAAAATTTCTTTCTAAAAAGGTTGATCTCATATTTCCCCCTCCGGAAATAGTGCGCCAATAAATAAAGATGATAAATCCTAATGGAAAAAGTATAAATTAGTAGGAAAAAAATAAAATCTAGTCCGATCTCAATACTCCTGAGAACTCTGCCTCTGAGAATACAGTCTTGAAAATCATCTAAAAGGATATGACTTGAAACTTTTGAGAAGGGGTCATATTCCGTGTAGCAATGAGAGTCATTACTAATCTGGAAACTTTTGTTATTTGGGATCCATAAAATTCCGACACGCTTTTCAAAAGCCCTTGGCTCCAGCGCAGTCTCATACCTCACATCCACTCATCGCTAACCTTAAATTAAACGGTCGTGACAGACCTACAGTCATCTCAAACAGCCTTTATATTTACTTATTTAACTACTGATATTTGAAATGGGAGAAACATTTACTTCCTTTCTCCCTTGCTTATTACATAATTCGTTATTTTATTTATTCATTGAACTTTTAAAAAAATCATAAAGAGATCTTTGGCGCGGGATAAATTTAGGAGGATAATTTTCATAAGAGTGGTATTCAGTATAATATTAACATTTGATGCGCTAGTAAATGATAAATATTTTTGCAAACATAAAATAAAATCAGAACAAAAAAGCTTAAGAATTTAATCTTAACATATAGTTCCTGCTGCGAGTTTTGCAGCAAACTCATATATCAAAGTGACCAAAAATGAAAAAGTAACAAGTAATCCAATCAGCTCGCAATACTCCTCAGTGTGAACTTTGCCAGTGAACCCATTCCGGAAAATAAACTAAAAGGTACTCACCTAGAATTTACAGGAAGTGATCATACTCCACGAAGCAATGAGGCTCATTGCTAATCTACATGAAAAATAACAGTTTTTAATCAAGACGACTTAGAAGTCGTGACAGACTAGAAAAATCTGGAATAGCCCTGTTATTACCCCCACCAAACTAATTATTTACTTATCTATAAAAATACTCAATGGTCAAACTGTTTACTTAATTACTTACTCCTCCCTTTTTTATTTCCTTATTTATTTCTTTACGATCGACTGTTAATTCATCATATTTTATTGTAGCTCTTACTATTTACGTAACTACTTACCACCCTTTCTTATTTATTTATTCATTTATTTAATTCTAAATCGACTGTTAATGTAAAATACAAGCATATCGTAAATAAGAGTAAACAGTCTGCCAAAACTATTACCCTCGTTCAAAGACCGTTTAGACATCTTTGAATACTTACGAAATTTAGACTTCAACCACTCACAGAGACGCTTCGCGCAAACGTAGCCCCACTTGATCTTGAAGGTAACGGGCAAACGAACGGTCAAATCGGTAGGTTAGAGGTAAAAAATATTCTATAAAGTCTATATTAAACAACCTCTTTTATTTGTGAAAGACAGAAAAGGAGCAAGAAAGCGAATCATAAGAAGAACCATCTGTGTCAGGGCTCTTTGGGCCAAAAGGGGCCCCCCAATAAAAATCCCGCCTGGAAATTACGAGTGAAGGCCTAGTTGTGCCTTGGCAATGATCCAAGTGGAGGATTTGGGAGGTGGGCCAAGGAACCCCCAAGGAAAGAAGGCCAAGGGGTGCGGGGAAAGGAAGGAGAGAGAGAGAGAGAGAGAGAGAGAGAGAGAGAGAGAGAGAGAGAGAGAGATGTGTGTGTGTGTGTGTGTGTGTGTGTGTGTGTGTGTGTGTGTGTCAGTAAAAAAAAAGAGCAGAAAGGGAAAGACAAGAGAGCGAAAGGAAGGTCGGTTGTGCTGACGTGAGGAGGAATCTGTCGCACACGTCACCTGAATTTCCATCGGGGGAAGGAAGGAAGAGGAAAGAAGCGAAGGGAAAGCGAAATAAATATCGAATTAGTGTCAGCTGAGTCAGGCTTGGAGGAACTGTGTTTCAGAAATAGACAAATATGAACACGCGTTCACAAAAGATGACGAATAATATTTTCGTGGCCCCGCCCCCCCAAGACATTTTTACCTTAGGCGCCAATGACTATCACCTACACCAGTAATTAAAATGAAAAATTTCAAACCCGCATGATATCTCCAACAGTTATCGTTATGTTATTTACTCTGTTATCTGTTCATGGAACATAAGAAAATTAATTTTACTGCATACGTATATATTTAATTTCTGAAGGTTTTCTTTGCCCATCAACAATGACCGACGTTCTAAATACAGGAATTAACAGGGTATTTTGTTTTACTGATACTGCCAGTGTATTAGACTTTAAGCTATATCAAAGGAACATCAACTTTCATTGACTCATATTAGCTAAACATTATTAAAATAAAACAATATTGTATCACCTACGTATGTATGTATGTATGTATGTATGTATGTATGTATGTATGTATGTATGTATGTATGTATGTATGTATGTATATATATATATATATATATATATATATATATATATATATATATATATATATATATATATATATATATATATAGGGTATTGACTGTTTTATTTACTATACCCACACATACTTCAGTCATTAACAAAATTGTGTAATTTGCTAAAACATTAATTCCTAAAAAATCTTAAATGATAAAGAATCTGTTGCATTAACATTTCATTAATAATTAATAAGCCTGTGGGTTGTAACTGAAACGAAGAAGAAGAAGAAGAAGAAGAAGAAGAAGAAGAAGAAGAAGAAGAAGAAGAAGAAGAAGAAGAAGAAGAAGAAGAAGAAGATGCAGCGGTGGCGGCGGAGTTAGCACTACGGAAAAACTCTACGGGACCATCCACCCGCGTTTCACTTACTGAGCCTAAATCGGCCTACCATTACTTTCAAATCTTCCCCCTTCCCCGATGCGATTTACGATTTTTTTCCCCACGAAGAACGTACGTGACCGTGTGATTACCCCCAAAATATAATAATCTTTAAATTACCATTTTAGGAGTTGTCATAAAAAATAAAATGGCATCCAAATTCAGCGGGGACACTACAGTAGTGTGTGTGTGTTTGTGTGTGCGTATATATATATATATATATATATATATATATATATATATATATATATATATATATATATATATATATATATATACAGTAGAAATCTACACAACTTGATACCATCTGTTAAATTATTTATATGAGCATAAAATACATTGATTTAAAAGTATATATATATATATATATATATATATATATATATATATATATATATATATATATATATTATATATACACATACATATATATATGTATATATATATATATATATATATATATATATATATATATATATATATATATATATATATATAATTATATATATAAGAGAGAGAGAGAGAGAGAGAGAGAGAGAGAGAGAGAGAGAGAGAGAGAGAGAACGAAATTAAAACCTCTCGGTATTTGCATCATCCCAATAGGTTCAATTGATATAGCTCGGATGTTTTGTACAACAAGGCCCATTAATTAATGCCTTGCCTTTGCAGGGACACAAAAATAAGAATGTAAAGAGAGGAGGGAAGGGGATGAGGGAGAAAAGACTGGAGGGAGGGGGGGTGGGAGGTTTCCGTCATTAATGAATGCCAGTCCTTGCCTTGTTAATCGAGAAGGGTTTTTTTATGGGGTGGGAGGGGGAAGAGGGCGGAGGCTTGTAGGATAGGAGAGGGGTATTCCCCTTTGTCCGTCACAAAAGTATCGCTTTAATGCGAGTGCTTTCTTTGATTGAGAGACGCTCACTTCCCGTCATTCAGCTCTCATGAAAAGGATGCTGGACGCGAGCGTAGCTTCAATAAAACGTTGTATACCAAGCGGGCAACAGTCCTTCCCCCACCCAACACTGTCCCTGCATATCATACCCGCCGCCCTACCTCTTGTATTACCTTGTAATACTTCATTTTATACATACACACACACACACACACAAACACACAGACACACACACACACACACACACACACATATATATATATATATATATATATATATATATATATATATATATATATATATATATATATATATATATATATATTGCAGTCTTATTTAAAACTTTCACTCAAAAACACTAGTTTGCTACGTTGCAAGTGCTTTTCAAAGTACATTTCAATTACAACTACAGTCAAAGTGCCCAGTAATAAGAATAAGTTGCTACGCCATGAGGAAAACAATGGGATTTCGAGTCTGTGACTAATAATATCCTAACCTTAATTAGCAATTTGCCTGCCAGCATGATCTAATTAACCCCAGTGTATTAAGAGCCATGCTGTTAAAATTAATGGCAGTTTTGATAATAATAGCGCGAAAAATAAACGGTCTTTCAATAATAATAGTAGATAATATAAATAACTTTTTCGGAAGTGACACAAAAACAGAAATAAACTTAATAATAAAGGAAAGATGAATAATGCTTTTGAGAAAAGATGAATAATATTTCTGATACTGAGGAAGAAAAATAAAATAACACTTTTATTAATAACACAAGAATAATGATGACAGCAGAAATAACGGAAAGCGGAACAGAGTTTCTCAACGAATAAACGCTATTTTTATGAGAATTAGAACGGACAAGGAATTTAATCTCAACATCAAAACAAAAGATAAAAAGTGATCATTATAGATACACTATGTTCAAGCAAAAACGTTGAATTCTCTCTCTCTCTCTCTCTCTCTCTCTCTCTCTCTCTCTCTCTCTCTCTCTCTCTCTCTCTCTCTCTCTCTCTCGCTAAATCGTAACTTTCTTGTAAAAAAATGTTCCGTTATATCTCTCTTTTGTCAAAAAATGGACCGCCCCTCTCTGAATTTTCTCCCTTAATAATCCCATATATTTTCCCCTCTAACAACATTTTGCCTCCCCTCTCTTCATCATTTCGGTACTCTCTCTCTCTCTCTCTCTCTCTCTCTCTCTCTCTCTCTCTCTCTTCAGAACCGGCCTTACCTGCCATTCATAGTTACAAAATCCCTCTCCCTTCTCATAAAAAACCTGCCGTGCTTAACTGTAATCCTAATTATAAAATTTAACTACGGTGTATCTTTTTTAATTGCAGTGTCAATTGCATGAAATTTTTACACTTAACACTGACTTTATTTATACTTCGTAAGAATAGTTATGAGATTTTTTTTCATTTAAGATTTGTTAAGTGTTTCCATCACATCGCTAAACCTGAAAGTAACTGTGTCAAATCAAATATGAAGAAATAAAAACACCCAAAAATGGGAAAATATACGGTTCTAGTATTCTGTCTGTGTAAAACAAGAGGTTATATCGATCCCAGTCCATTTTATCCACCAGATCCTTTAGTTATTTTTAACAGTACATCTCACTGTGTGGGATGTATGGGCGGCATTCAAAATTCATCAATCAAATCTTAAAACGAATTTATATTTCAAGAAATTTCATTGGAAAATCACATTTTTCCTGGCATAACAGAAGCTCATACTCTGCATCTTTTACAGTAATACCTGCTTATAACACGGTACATAAAAATAACATATCGTCAAGTAAAAACAAAATCAGATGAGTAGGAAAATTCCAGTTTAATAAACACTAAGAATTGTTAAGGAAACTCAAAAGTAATATATAACTTTTGGTGAAACCCTGAAAAAGGTCACACTTAATTTAAGAATTTCATTATAACCATTAAAGCGACTTAACTTAGTCTTATACAGTTATTTGTGCTATCACAAACTAACATTAATTTAGCACTGTAACTCAATAAGAAAAATTTTTGCTTCTTACATGCAGCGCTTCGTCGTTCGTAAGAGCTTATCTGAACCATTATTCGATTTAGTGCTATAAAGTTAAGGATTTTATTTCCTATATGTTAACTCCTTCAGTCACTCATCACGAGGTAAATAATATGCATCATTCTCAACTTTGGTCACCGTATATTCAAATGTTCGAGCGTTTATCAATGTATTAAGAAAAATAGAACATCAATTTTTGCATTCTTACTCCATAATTGATATTGAAACGTGATTTTAGATGCTTCACGAACGAAGACTAGATGCTTCACGAACAAAGCCCATTGTTCTTTAAATATCCACTTTAATTCGCCCCTAGACACATACAGATGTGTTATGCGTTTGTGTGTGAGTCAGGAACTTTGATAAAATACTTAAGTAGGAGGACACAGGTGTATTCGAAAAGTTTCTGTCATAAAACGGCAGATGACTTTTTGAAGTATCTCTCTCTCTCTCTCTCTCTCTCTCTCTCTCTCTCTCTCTCTCTCTCTCTCTCTCTCTCTCTCTCTCTTCACTTTATATATATATATATATATATATATATATATATATATATATATATATATATATATATATATATATATATATATATATATATACCCTATATATATTAGAACAACAAATGCCAGACTAAACAGAACATGCAGCACGAATTTATTAAACAGACTTGACAACAAACGAGTCCAGCGTGAATTTTGTCCATAAATCGGACGATCTATTTTTCACCGCTTAATGAAAACATGGACCTAAATTTGCCTGATTAAAGCACCTCCCGGCCCCAAAATGCTTTCATGCTAGGCAGAGGAGGCTCTCCCCTGCAATGTCGAAGGGACCCAGCGTGTCCATGTCCCCACATTCTTTATTTTTTTCCTTCAGTTTCAA
Source organism: Macrobrachium rosenbergii (assembly GCF_040412425.1). Taxonomy (NCBI): domain Eukaryota; kingdom Metazoa; phylum Arthropoda; class Malacostraca; order Decapoda; family Palaemonidae; genus Macrobrachium; species Macrobrachium rosenbergii. Next base: position 15,067,296 of record NC_089750.1, read on the forward strand.
AGGAATTTCTTTGCCACTAGAAGCGCCGCAGCTCCTGTGTGTCGCTTCCCCCTTCTATCATATAAATCCCTTTATCAATCTCCTCTTTCATAGTTTTCCCCTTAACGCTGCAAATCTAAGCTCCCCTCTTTCTCCCAAAACATCGCGTTTCCCCTTTTTCATCTGGGCAAAGCGCTAATTCCTCTTCTCCCTGTGTCCCCCTAAAACCTGTATCAATCACCTCTTTCACAAGGCGATGCCTCTCCATACTGGGTGGC
>NC_089750.1:15070052-15080052 GCF_040412425.1 Macrobrachium rosenbergii
CCTTTATGTAACAAACCAGAAATCGATCGTTGCTGTTGTAAAGTTTTCTTTTAATTCCGTTACATTTCGTGCTTCTTACCGAGCCTGTAATTTAAGTGATAACGTTTAAAAATCATCCAGTCAACCAATCAGCTGGCCAAGTGTCGGTGTATATATATCACTGAAATTTAAGTTAATACGATATTAATTTAATTTTTATTTATTTTTTTTATTTTTAGTCAAATAAAGCAGTGAAACGCTTCTAATAACTTCACTCTTTTAACATATTCGCTGGTCCGGAATACTAACAAGTCTGTTTTGAATCTTGGTTTTATATAATGCAACACTTACTGATGTCGTAGTAAGGTCTGCTATTGCTATACTACTATTAATTTCCATCACATTGTCATATAAGATGTCAAAAAATACATTATACGAACCAGTAACCTATCTAATGGGGTGTGAACTACGGATAGTCATTAAATCAACTAACAAGGGCCTAAGTGTCTATAGTTCTTTCTTATACTTAAGAATGGTAACATTAACTTCCATACAGACAACAGTATGCAAAACAATTTATAGAGGAAATCAAACATAATATAAAGACAAAGGTGTGTCAAATATTTCATACCATAAATCACACTGACAACATGGCTTTAGAACAAATCCTTATTAATAGGGTTCTTAAATACCCCCCGAAGCACCGGATCCTCTCTCTCTCTCTTACACACAAACACTCACACACACAATTTATATATCCGAATAACATATCACTATTACTGGCGCTAACAAAGAACAGAAGAAGAAAAAACAAAAACGAGTACCTTTCTTGTTGCCTCTTAAAATGGAAAGGCAGTATAAATTTAAATGTGTAATTTATATATATATATATATATATATATATATATATATATATATATATATATAAATATATATATATATATATATAATATATATATATATATATATATATATATATATATATATATATATATACAGTATACATATATATATATATATATATATATATATATATATATATATATATATATATATATATATATATATATATATATATATATATATATACGATGTAAAGGAAAAGGTTGACATTAAATCCAGAGACGAATAACAAGCCTCCTCCCTCCAACTCTCTCTCTCTCTCTCTCTCTCTCTCTCTCTCTCTCTCTCTCTCTCTCTCTCTCTCTCTCTCTCTCCATCAACTATTTCTCTGCACGTACCATGCGCTGTTGACCCTGGGAAATTTTTCTAAGTCTTTTCGAGTCCCGTCAACACGTCTCAATGACTGTGAGAGAGAAGGCAGGTACCTTTGATCCTTCCTTTGTGTTGGCGTGAAATGATAGATTTTCTATAAGAGTGAAAAAAAGGGACATAGTAAGGTTAAGAGAGCTTGAGGCCATTCATTTCGAATCAATGGCTCTTGAGAGGGAGAAGTCGGAGGCCCTGTACTGAGCTCTTGGTTATTATTATTATTATTATTATTATTATTATTATTATTATTATTATTATTATTATTATTATTATTTTCTCTCTTTGATTTCATTTCACCGTCAACATTTTTTTTATGATTCGTACTATTGATGTTATTATTAATCCTCAATTATTTTCTTATTGTTATGTTTTTATTGGCATCCATTACTGTTATTATCATTATAATTAATATTATTATTATTATTATTATTATTATTATTATTATTATTATTACTATTATTATTATTATTAATTACTAATCCTTAATTATTTTCTTATGTTATTTTTTACTGGCATCCATTATTATTATTATTATTATTATTATTATTATTATTATTATTATTATTATTATTATTATTATTATTATTATTATTATGTTAATTTCATCTAAAACAGATAAACAATGTGACTGTTTTCATATTATTATTTTGACTAAAATGAGGTTCTAATAGCCAGGTACCACGCACCACCACTCAGTCATTTTTTTTTTCAGCTATTACCCAAGTTTGTTGAAAAGGCACATGTAGGAAATTCAATAATGACTAATACAAGGAAAGTAAAACGCATAAAAATAACACAAAAGTTTCCAGAATGAATAATTAATATAAACTGATCAGACTAGCAAACGACATATCAAGTCGAATGATTCAGAAATAATGAAAATATGGCAATAGTTTTTTTAAAATATATATATATATATATATATATATATATATATATATATATATATATATATATATATATATATATATATATATATATATATATATATATATATATACACACACACACAACTCGTATGCCGTATTATATGGAAACTGAACCTGGCTCAGTGAGAAAAAGGGGATGAATTTCCCTTTCTGACACATTTGTCACTGAAAGTTTTGTTCAAAGGACAAAGGTACATTTTTGACTTCCTGGCGTAATAAAATGACAGCTTTCATCGGCTTCCAATCGAAGAATCCCAGGAGTTTGTGGTTGAGTAAAGGCACAAGTCTGCACTGCGCATTCATGTGTGAACGGTTCATAAGCTTGTGTATGTGAATGGATGGAAATAGTGCATGAATGAAGTATAAAGACTTGCACACCAGAATCCAATAACTTGATATGTGGTACAATAGGATATTATTAGGGAAACCTGTCTGAAATATTTCCAGTTGTCGTTTAGAAGGTAACATACATTAAAAAAGCTTTCTGTTGGGGACCAGACTAACCGAAGACAGAGATACATACACAACCCTCTTGCAGATTTGTTGGCGGAAGACAAAAGGGAAATAAACTGAAGAGAGAGTGGTAGGGGTGGAGGTTGTGCTGTGTTGATGACAAGATGCGCAATAATAACTCGAAGTTTATCCCCTCACACAGCCCCACGTAACGAACCCCCCTCCCCCCCTGCGCAGAACGCAGCCCTTCATTATCTATAACTTTTGGAATTCACAAGCAAGACGCTGCGACTCCGCTAATGACGAAAAATGGACGGAGTGTTGGGAATAAAAGTGTCAAGGACTGAACTCACTGCTATGAGCTAACCTAAATCATTTTGTGCTGACATTCTTGCTAAATACCTCTGATGATTTATGATGAATTGTAACCGAATCGTACCTTTTTAATAAAAAATTGGAGGATATAAATTGGGAGTAGAAATGTCCAAATGTTAGTGAATAAGAAAAGCTTGTAGATAACAATTTAAATGGCAAACTATGAATTTTAGGACATCAGTGAAAACTAACTGACAGTTAAACCAAAATTTACAAAATCTAATGACGTAAATTTTGCACATAACAATAATAATAATAATAATAATAATAATAATAATAATAATAATAATAATAATAATAATAATAATCTTCATTGCGGCTCAGGGCCATATGCATGGAATATACACATACAAAACACACAATCTATATAGATACATAAGGTAACATAATAAAAATAATTATCGGCAGTAACCACACAGTTGCTGAAGAAGTAGAAAAAATAGAATTCATAATAATGGTATGACAGTAATTATATGGAGAATAGAAAAAAAATAAAAAATTATAAAAATAAAAAAATACAGATTGCAAACGATTAATTTCCATCTGGGGACCTTAGGTGGTTACAGAGGTCAGGTCCAGAAGGCTAAATACGAATACTGAAAATTGCAAAACTCTACAATGATATTAATCATAGTAATAATAAAAAGTAAAAATAGCAAAAATAACAAAAAACGTTGAAATAATAATAATAATAATAATAATAATAATAATAATAATAATAATAATAATAATAATAATAATGACAGATTCTGGAGATGACGCTTCATAATTGCAAAAATAGAGAATAAGGGATTTAAGGAACACTTCTGCTAGTGAAGACCTTGTCAAAAATCAAAACAAAATTACATGTAATTTAAACATAAAAATTAACAGCTATTAAACATAATTCATTATTATATAGTAAGAATTATAAAAAAAAAAAGAAGCGGCAAAGTAAAGTATGAAGGCTTCAGTCGACATATTCATAAAATGCTGAATCATTTCTATTGCATGACAGTAATCGACCTCTCTTCAATCAGGTGAAGACTCTCATTAAATACTCAATAGGGGTGACATTACTACCAGCCACGCATAATAGTGCAGTGATTCATTACTAGTTAATACCAAGTGAAAATCTTCAATGCTTCTTATCTTATTTTTCATGAGAAGATACTTATATCCTCATTAAGATCCTTTTATGATCCAGCACTTCCTGATTCATATATCAATGCGAGTTTCAAAATTCAAAGGAGCAATTATTAAGTTTTAAAAATCATTGTGAGGCAATGTTTTTAAAGTTTCATAACCCTAAAAAGCCCTTATTACACTCTAATCCTTATACATCAGAGTTTTACATATAGGTTTACTAAGGATTTCACATCAACAACATAAGACACCACAAGCAGCCTGGAGCCATAAAATACCTGAACAAGAGGGCCATAACTTGTTTTATGGGTACAATAGGATATTATTAGAGAAACCTGTTTGAATATAAGCGCGAGAGAGATTAGTACCTAAGGCGACATTGCCCCCCATTAAAATACGTATATCCCCTTTCATGATGTGAAAACTGTAGCATACATTTTTAAGTCATTCGCGAATATAAATTTCTTGACACAAACTACAGGTTTAGAATTTATTTAATCTCTTTATTACTTTATTTATTTTCTCTACTATTTGCTGGATATTTCTGTTTGACTAGACCATTTATATCTATTACATTAAAAAAACTAGGTGTTTCAGTCAAAGCAAGAGAGTATAGCTATAAGTTATTTTGCTTCAGTGATTTCAAAAAGCAACCTAAGCCCTTCTATGTTCAACTTAGTGGTTCAAAAATACCTACATTTGATACTTTACGCCATTATTTGTCAAAGGATGCCCTCCCAAATACTTCTTAAATGTTTTTATGTCTTAAAGAATCAAACGACTCTCATAAATATGTATATTACAAATATCTCGTGTATTCTTCAAACAAACAATGCTTAGTTATTTCCTAGTTTAGTATTCTAGTCATTCCAGTCCTTGGAATTATATGGGAAAATATTCTTTCTGAGTGTATTTTAGCAGACCTGAACATTAAGAATCCCACAATCTGCATGAATCCTTCATTATTAGAAACTACTGCCATGTCACCTATGAATCGAAGCTAAAACTAAACACTTGGCTAAAATAAGTGCATTTGCAATAAAAACAAAATTCTTGACGAAATGCAAATAAAAACTGTCTTCATGCAGTCAACATATACATATATACATTAAGAAAATAATGTTTCCATATATGTATGTATATATTTATATGTGTGTGTATACACAGTATAACACGTGAGCGCGTGTGTATGTGTGCAAATATATATATATATACATACATACATACATACATACATACATACATACATACATACATACATACATACACATAATAAATACTGTGTGTATATATATATATATATATATAAATATATATATATATATATATATATATATATATATATATATATATATATATATATATATATATAACAGAAGAGGAGGAAGACTCACTTGAAGGTGCAGCGTTGACATTGGCAGCAAAAATGACAGCCAGCAGTCTCAGGGTCAACTGTCGTGTCTGCAAAATACAAGAGAACTTATATTAATATTCGGTAATCAACTTTTATTGTGCTTTTTAATATACAATCAGACAAATAAGGATATCTATGTTTTATTTATGAAATATGCTTGAATCCGGGTCAGATATATATTCATTTACTTAGATACGAGAGAGAGAGAGAGAGAGAGAGAGAGAGAGAGAGAGAGAGAGAGAGAGAGTAACGAAGCATAATACCACTGATCATGTAAGACACTCACGCACGTATAAGACCTAGAGAGAGAGAGAGAGAGAGAGAGAGAGAGAGAGAGAGAGAGAGAGAGAGAGACGCTTCACAACCAAGCCACGGGCAACGCCAAATTCCCCCTTGAAACACGCCAGGCGACAGATTACGCGCACGTACAACCGGTTTCCCGACAGGTCGGGATTTGTTCCGGTCGTCGCTTCGTCAGCCGTCGGTCGCATCGGGTGACAAGGTGACGGTTTGGATGTCGCTTCGAATGAGGGAACGGTGGGGAGAGGGGGTGATGGGGAAAGGACGTGACCAAGGGAAGCTGAGGATGGTGGGGGGATAGAGTAGCATCCAAAATGACACACCATGAAATGAGGTCACGTGTAAACACAGACCCGTCGCTGATCCTCGCATACGGACGCCTATAATCCAACGCCACGCGTAATGCCACGCAATGTTCAATGCCGCTCAATGCATAATACCCAACCGTCGTTTATACACATCAGCGTTTGCTAAATGCAATGATAAATACGTGGGCACGCTCGCGCCTTTGGCATATGTTGAAGTACGACGTGTACATATGCGTATGCTGTGTTTATCAATGTCTCTGCTCTGAATTTACAAAGCAAACATTTGCAAACACATCGCACACATGTAAACAACCGGTACATAAACAGAGGCACGCATACATAAACATTCAAAATGCACGGCCATCAGCCCACACAGGGCGATTATCCTTTGGCAATTAAAAATCACCTATGTAAAGGAATTCATTGGATTTATTATAAAGATAGTTACGGGACAATGGGATGAATGAGATAAAAATTATGGTAGGTAAATGTGGGGTGCATTCACCTATTATGATATAAAGGGGGGAGGGTTGGTGGTGGAACGCGGTGGAGTGGCTGTAAAGGGGGTGAGAGGAGACAGAGAGCGAAGTGACGACATGGAAAGGGGGAGGAAGTGGATGGGTGGGGTGGGGATGAGGAGGGAGAGGCAGGACGCGAGGTGTCTGAATACCTCTTTCTGACAGATTAATTATCCAGGTGAGTACGTTAATCATTCAAGTGTAATTGCTATTTGCCTTTGTGTCAGTGCATTAAGGCAAAGTGATTAAATGAGTGGATAATGAATAGATTAATACGTGAAGATGGGAACGCGATTAATTACTAGAAATTACTCAACGTTAAAAGCGTTTCCGATGGAAGTAAAAAAAAAAATTGCACCGGACGAACCATTTAAGGAATTGCTTTCATTAGGCTTGACAACAGTCAAATCGGACATTAGAAAATCGAGGATTTTTTTTTTTAAAGTGATAGAAACAGCTAGAAACATTTCCAATGAAAAACCGGAAAATTCATTTAAGAAATTACCTTCATTACGATTAACAATAGTCAAATCCTGGATTCGCAAATACTGAACCATTTTTCAAATGTCAAATAAATATATACTGGGCAAACGTATAGCAATTCGCCATTATTAGATATAATAATATAACAGTTACATCAGTTACCTGAAGGTGAAGAAAGAACTGACAAGAGTTAGCGAAAATGGTAAAAATAAAATAAAATAAAAGAAATTAAAACAAAATCTCCGACAGACGGAAACTTGTAGTAAATGAGTGGTTTAAGGATTTTCTTTCAGAGAGCTTGATAATCGTCTAATTAGTAACCATTTCTTTTTTACAACAGTTAGTTAAAGAAATTCAAAATATAAAGAATTCTTACTGACAAAAAAAAAAATACTAGAGACATATAAGAAATTACTTTAATTAGGACTGACAATAGTCAAATTACAATCTTTCTACAACAGTCTCATAAACAATTCGGAGATAAATATTTTTCTTTCAACGAAACAAAATCCCTCAGGTCGGCTCGATTTCAGATCGTAATTTGTGTTTCATTCTTCATCCTGGCAAATGTACGCAAAGATTGTTCTTTCACGTACCTGCACCCAAATAAATAAGTAATGAAAGAATCAAATGCATCAATAAATACATATATAAATAAATGAAAAGCTAAAATTTAAAACGACGTAAAAAATTAGTGTCACACAGATACAGACAGACAGATAGGAAAAACTTCGACCTAGTGAGAAAAAAAAGACGAATAACAAAAACAAGAAATACACAGGCAAAACCCTGATCGCTTCCTTGCATTTCAAAAAGACTAAAGAGTCGAAAATTGCATCAAAACAAGGACATCACGATAGTTGCCGTCTGCATTATGTTGCACAATATATCAGGCAAAAATCGGGCCACATGCATATCTAGTGCCTCCTAGGTTATACTTTTACTCGGTCAAAGAAGAAGAAGAAGAAGAAGAAGAAGAAGAAGAAGAAGAAGAAGAAGAAGAAGAAGACGAAGAAGAAGAAGAAGAAGAAGATGATGATGACGCAGAAATAAGAGACTGCATATTCTTTCAGAATATTTTCTTTAAATATAAAACGAAGAGAAAGACGAAGATAAAAGATTAAGAGAATAGGAAGGAATAAAAACAAGCACCTCTTTCATGGCTTTCTTAAAAATCTTAAATAAAAAACTAAGAGGATATAAAGAATGAAATAAAAACCAGTGACGAAGATAAAAATCTCTCTCTCTCTCAAAAGGCATTCCTTAACAGCAGAATCTCAAAGTTATTTCCTTGAAAAACGAAAGAAATCGAGCTCTGTTTTTTGTTCTGTTTTACATAAATTCTAGTTTTCCCTTGACGTCGTAAGTTGACAGTTAAACGTTAAACATTTGAGCTTACAGCTGAAACATTTAGCTCTAAAACTCTTTTTGAACTGAAGTTGCGACGATAAAAGGAAATAAAAGATTAAATGGTATACAGTTTAGGTCAGCTCTTCATCCAAGTCTTTTATTTCACCCCGGTAATAAAGAAAATCTCTACTTCTCTCCAGATTAAACAACATAATTTAGGTTAACGTCTCTTTTTTTTCAGTATTTCATTCGCTCCCGATTTTTTATCAAATCTTTGCCTGTTTTTTCACTGCTTTTTTTTTAACAGAGAACCAATAAAAGCAGTCCTAATGGACTATTACTTTGATATATAACGATCAATACCTTCATTTCAAACGCCGACTTTGAATAATTAAAGTAAAATACATCTTAATAACTTTATAATAAGGCAAAATGAAAACTACAACTTAGCATGCGAGTCCTATATTGCCAAAATACACGGTACGAACTTTTCTTTTCTTCGTTTGCTTTCTTTGGCTGCCATGACTGAGCTGGCACGCGAATCCAGTATATTTGAAGGCTTTACTCACACCTATTTGGCTTCTGTCATTATTTCCATAATTCTTCATAACTAGCACGTTTCCTCATGCGATTTTAACATTTCGTATTTTCTTTCCCTAAAAGAGAAAAAATTCTGACGATCTCCATTTTTGCGAAACTTTTCATACACAGACCTTCAAAAACCATTCTTTTCTAAATTTCAGTTTAAAAATCTTTTAAATTTAAATGAGGAAAGTATTCCCCATATTTCGGTGTTTATCTATAAATAACTATAGGGGTGCAAAACATAGGATTTCTTACTTCCTGATTTTCCATCTGTCGTCTTTTTTTTTCTTTCTTTGGCAATCTCTTTTGTATCAGGCCACCTGGATTTATCACTTTCGTGGCTTAGTCCAGAACATGATGATCGGAGAGTTCAGTTCAGTGTCAATCTTAGTTGTAGAGTCTCACGGCAAAGTTGATCGGGGAATTCAACGGCAATTTTTTAGCAGGATGGTTCAGCGGCAAAAGTGACGACAGAATTTAATCGGAGTGTTCAATGGCAACTTTAATGGGAAGCTCGGAACACTTTTCCACCCACCCAGGATTTTACGGATGATGCAATACTAAGAACAAGAATTCTTTAAGCAAGCGATTGGGTAGACGTACGAGAGAGAGAGAGAGAGAGAGAGAGAGAGAGAGAGAGAGAGAGAGAGAGAGAGAGAGAGAGAGAGAGAGAGAGAGAATATTTCTCTGAATTAAGTACACATTAACTAACGTATTGCTCATAATCACATCAAATGGGATGCTGCTGTTCGATTAAGCTTCAGTGATTTTAGCTGATCGACTATGATAATGAAACTGTCACTTGAGAGAGGAATATCTTTATTTAGCTCAAAATTCGCAGAAAGTCTTTCTATAATAATAATAATAATAATAATAATAATAATAATAATAATAATAATAATAATAATA
>NC_089750.1:15085052-15115052 GCF_040412425.1 Macrobrachium rosenbergii
GCATATACATGCACAAAACAAAGACATAAAACATCATATATAAACACACAAACAATCCTGTTTTATAAGTACATATACTTGATTGCATGTAGATGTAAAAAAAGCGTAAATAATATATAATATATATATATATATATATATATATATATATATATATATATATATATATATATTATATATATATATATATATATATATATATATATATATATATATATATATATATATATATATATATATATATATATATATATACTTTATCACATACACAATTGTTCTGTGCATTAGTAGAATTACTAAAAGGACCTCATTCAAACTGGATGGTATTTAATGGAGTTTTTATTCAAAAAGTTACAAGCTTTCTTGGACAAACAGTCCACATTATCAAGTATCCGTATAATGAGCAAACGCATAGTCCGGCTGTATTTATATCTGTGTGCTGGGTACTTTTAATCCTATAATCGCCTAGTTCTTCCTGTGTGACCTCCACCCTCTCTTGACCTTGGTCTTTCTCTGATCCCTGGTTCCAGATGTCCGTTTTCCGTCCGTTCTCTTGCGTTTTTTCTTCGTTTCCTTGCTACTGTGGAGTATATGATTTTTCTAGATATGCTGTCTTCAAAGCCGTTTCCGGTGTTCCCTGCCATCGTGTTGTTGGCGCAAGTTATGAAGGCGTTCTCTACAACCAGTCTAGATGTTTTGTTGGTGTTCCTGTACAGAAAACTGGGAAAATATGAGTTTTCTGTACAGGAACACCAACAAAACATCTAGACTGGTTGTAGAGAACGCCTTCATAACTTGCGCCAACAACACGATGGCAGGGAACACCGGAAACGGCTTTGAAGACAGCATATCTAGAAAAATCATATACTCCACAGTAGCAAGGAAACGAAGAAAAAACGCAAGAGAACGGACGGAAAACGGACATCTGGAACCAGGATCAGAGAAAGACCAAGGTCAAGAGAGGGTGGAGGTCACACAGGAAGAACTAGGCGATTATAGGATTAAAAGTACCCAGCACACAGATATAAATACAGCCGGACTATGCGTTTGCTCATTATACGGATACTTGATAATGTGGACTGTTTGTCCAAGAAAGCTTGTAACTTTTGAATAAAACTCCATTAAATACCATCCAGTTTGAATGAGGTCCTTTAGTAATATATATATTATATATATATATATATATATATATATATATATATATATATATATATATATATATATATATATATATATATATATATATATATATGAGCTTTTTACGACTGTTTTACATACGCATTAAGAATGCAGGTAAATTAAGCTAAAAACAGATGAATGATTTCTGGTATGTCGTCTACCATTCACTGAATAAATAAAAGTTGGTTCCCTCCGCTGTACCAAGTATTTCTATTTTCTTTCAACATTAAGTGGAAGTCTATAACCTTGCCCTTGATCCAGTATGCCATATGGCGCCCGAAGTGTGTAATCAATACTCCTTTCCATCAAGTATACATGGCTATTCACATAGGTTAGCTGAGCAAGTGAGGGTTTTCCGTGTGCAAAGGTGTTTAAGGATGTAACGTATGGCTACCTAAAATCAATAGCTGTTGTGGCCAGGAAATGTTTTTCCTTCTCTTTTTCTCAGAAGCTCGACAAGTGATTCGTTCAATAGAGATTTTACAAGAAGTTAACATAAGCTTTTAAATAAGGAAAACAATGATAATTTTTTTTATTCTAAATAATTACATTTTCTTCTCTGAAGGTAGTTTTAGTGATCGTGAGATTCCTTTGAATTTTATTTTGCAAAGGTAAATTTTTTTAGGAGAATCTTAATTCATTTTTCAAATAGGTATAAAAAGTGAACATATAGCTGTGAAATGTTTTACATAAAATATAATATAAAGTAGCCAGGAAAAGCTCTATTCTTTGAGGATAAATTCATATTTTCTTAGAGAGCTTAGCGTGGAATTTGTTACCATAAATTTTTTAAATAAAGAATAAAGTTTACATAATCGGGTTTTCAAACAGAGTCTGGCCTTCCTAGATACTAGTTGCATTCATTAGATTTTGTATTTTATTTTATCGTAGCTTTCTGTGTGCGTTTCCTAGAAGAGTTTCTAGGAAGACGTGAACATCTTTTTGAAGAAAAATAAAATAGTCTATTTGATCTTTAGATATTTTCTATTCTTAGAAGCCAGCTATAGTTGTTATAAATAAACCTTTTACCCTTTCTTTAACGTACTAGATGGGAGATATGACTTCCCCACATAATGGTTTATGAAAAAATTTTAACATGTATAAAAAAAAAAGAATGAAAACCGGTATATTACAAAACCTTTTTAACATACGGATAAAATCGATAAAATGTGTTTATCCAATTGATTATATTTCCATTTTTTGTCCAATAAGTTATTTAGTTGAATGTTATTGTATAAGAGAAAATAAACAACTCGTTGTAAGAGTACGAGTAAATTTCAAAAATGCTAAAGCCATGTTTTACATGTTTTTCTTCAACAGCCCATAAAAAGCAGCTTTAAAAATGAATAATTCTTAAAAATATTCTATAGCGCAAAATGAGACTTTTGAACAGCAGTTGTTATTTACAACACATACACATTCAGCGAATACGCGCGCGTCACCATTATCATCAATTTCTTCGGCGAAATTTCCATTAACCCGAGACCCGTTTTAGCCTCAATAGCGCGCACCTTACAACAACAACTGCCATCATTACTACCGGCATTCACATTCGGAAACTCATATTTTCATTTTTCCCCTCTTACCTCCCTCCTCCCTCCCCCCTTCCCAGGAGAGTCTGCTTGCAAGAACAAACTTCCCACCCAACCACCCTCTCACCCACCCACCCCCACCTCTATTCCTCCTCGCAACAGACTGCCAGTTACAAGAGTCTGAAAAGTGGTATGTGGGGGCATGGAAAGGCGCCCCCCCATAGGTAAGGGTACATTGGGTCAAGGGGGAGGGGGGGAAGACGGTTGCAAGAGGCTCTAATGGACGTTTCTATTTACAAGGATCTGATAGTGTCCTAATAGGAGAAAGGGGTTTCCTAAGGCTTCGGTTTCACTCCCGTCTAGGTCTGTGCCTCTCCTCTTGCCGTTATCTGTCTATCTAGAAGTGACTGTCAGCGTGGACGGGCGGCTCTTCTTCCCTGCTTGTTATGCGAACAAAATTTCCCGGCGAGAGGAAAGTGGGGAAAAAAAAGATTGGAGCATATTCTCTCAGCCTCCGCGTTCTATAACTTCGGAACATGTGGCTACGAAGGCACGCTTGTAAAAGTAACATTTTCGGAGAAAATTATGTTCTCGCGAATTTGTATTATTACTGAACAGGCCTTTATCAGATTCAACTGTCTGTCTTGGGATATGTTCTTTTTCCATATACGGCTTCATAACACCTTTTCCAGGAAAAAGGTCTTCAAGAACGAAAGCTAAACATAGAGAGAGAGAGAGAGAGTCTCAAAAGTTACATAAAAAATCTGCTTTGGGGACTTAAACAAATGAAGATCACGTCATTATCAAAATCAATCGTGCACGTTCATCTATACATATTTTCGATTTCCTGGATTATCGCATCACTTCTCCCTCTCATTTGTATTCTAGCCTATCCAAAAAAAAAACTGGATTCTTAAGTACAAAAGAAGAGAGAGAGAGAGAGAGAGAGAGAGAGAGAGAGAGAGAGAGAGAGAGAGGAAATTTCCCCGTCCAGTGGCCGTATAAAAGACGAGGATAAAATCTAAAGGTCCCCAATTTCAATCAAACGTAATCCCAGGAAATCTGGGCCAAAGCAAACTAATAAAACGTTTCCATCGTATAAAATCATATCAAAACGTTTATTGAACGATCAGGCATCACAAACACATATGAGGGTTTGTGGCTCTGACGAAGCCTTCAGCAAAGAGAACTCTTCATGCAATATGTGTAAAAAAAAATTTTGACTACAGTTCTGACAGATTTGTATTGGTAAAAACTGAGCGCTAAATATCTTTTTCTCTTTTTTTGTGCTGTATCTATGAAATACTTTTGTATGGAAACAACTGAAAAACTGCAATAAAGCACAGAATACAAAAACTTTTTTTGATTTAATGAGAACTATTTCTTAGCATTTCACGGAAAGAATTACTTTAAAGCAGATAATTCAGTATAATTACATAGATCTTCATTATACATATTCAAGCTGTTCGCAGTCTCCACAATACATGAACTACATCAAGAAAGGACAAGAACTCCTACTGGGTACATATCTCAGAGTTTTCGATAACAATAAAACGATGTAGCCTTTTTTCAAACGTTCGTGAATAGAAATGTTTAGTCTGGTTTCTTATGAATAATAGTAAGATAACATACATACATATATATACATACATACATATATATATATATATATATATATATATATACAATGTATATATAATTATAAGGTGTTATAATATATATAACCATTCTACAAATATTATACGTGTCTCTGTGAAAATTTTGATGTTTTGCTTGTAGATTCATCATTTGTTGTGATGATATGATTTTAAAATGTCTTTTCTTACAGATAAATTGTGTATCCTTGTAATCTTAAAGTGTCTTGATATGTTTTTTTCCATTTGTTTAACATATTGTGCAGTACCTTAAAGTGTTATGGACTCGAATTCTTAGCCGTGTAGAGAGGAAGGGTAAGATTCTTATCACTTAGTACATCATGTATTTACACAGTTGTTTGGGGAGAAGGAAGTCATGTTCACAGAGGGCCTCTTGTCTTATCTGACAAGTTGACACCCAATTGGCAAATTGCCTGTTACACATTTGTTCTGTGTGCCTATGCTGAATTTATTATCTTGGCCTATGTCTATTATATTTTCATAATCTGAGAAAGAGAGAATGAGTAAGTGAGAGAGTGAAGTTGATATACTGACAGCCGACCAAAAATTGGGTCCAAAATACCTTCCTTTTATTTGCTCAGTTGTTTTGAGTGAGCGGATGGTGTCAATCATTGATAAGAGCTCTGGCATATTTCCTTCTGAGCCTTAGAATTCCCTGTATTATACCGTACATGTATACCTGTATGTATAATGTATGTACACTTTATGTATCATGTATTCTGAGAGGGCTTGAAGATAAAAGAGGAGTGCTGAATGAAAAACACTTAGTCAGTCAGGAAAAGGGGTTCCTGAGATAAGCTTCTCTCTCTCTCTCTCTCTCTCAAATACCATTCATGTATAAGGGTGTTATACTGATTGCTTTCCTGTTTGTAAAAGTTTTGTTAAACTCACCCAAGAAGTGTATTAATTTTGTAAGAGTGATCTGAGGTGTTTATATTGTGCAAGCACTGTACCTTTAGAGTATTCAGTCTTAATATTTTGATATGAGGTTTCAAGTATCTGGTCGAAGTGATGTAACTTTTTGGTATTATTATTTGTGTAATAACCAGGTGCTTGATCACTTCGTGACATATATATATATATATATATATATATATATATATATATATATATATATATATATATATAGTGTACTTGTGTGTAAAGCTATTTGATTTGCTAAAAAGAAAACTCAATCATTCTTAATTCTTTAATAACTTTTATAAACAAGTGGTTTATACAGCACTTTTGATCAACGTCAGAAACTACGCATTATCAGAGCTTGAATCTCAAAACATCAAGGATCGAATGCATGCCTGTTGGTACATTTACATAAAGGGTTCATTAACACGATGATTATTGTATCACTTTTCTAAATCCATTTCTGAAGCTGTGATACAATAAAATCAAATGCCTGATTGCAAAATAAAAGGTGTTCCAACTTTTAAAATAAAAGTCATTAAAAACAGTATGTATCAAAGAGAACCTTTTCTTTAATTGATCCGTTTTTTTTATATTCACTAAATGGTTTGTGATTGGAATGACGTCTTCATCGTTTGACGCAAACCTTTGCAGATCAACGTGGCCTGAAAGTGCATCGGATCCTGTCCGCAACTGTGAATAATCCAAACATTTTAATGACCAATATTAATTGCCATGAAATTTATGCATCCTTTACTAACATGTTTTTTCGAAATTATTGAGAGGTTAAAAACAGGAAGGGGATGACTTCAATCTTCTCTTGAAACACACACACATATGTATACCTATATATGGATGTATATATATGGGGATGGAGATATATAAATATAAACGAGTATAAATCTTCTTTTGACATATGAAGGAAACGAAGAGGAGGACGATGGCGACGTAAATCCTTTCTTGGCACTTGTAGTAAAAGAAGAAAAGGAATAAGATAACTTTTTTCTGAGTGACGGCTGAATTATAAGAAGTGGTTTGCTAAATGCCATAAAAGAAGAAGGAAAACGAGTAAATCCTCCTATCTTTTCACTAAAATTAGAAAAAAGATGAAAGTGAAGAAATAAATCTGCTCCTGGTACTTGTATTGAAAGAAGAAAAGGAATACAGCGACGATGTCAATCTTTCTTTGGCGACGTGAAGGAGAATAATAATCATAAAAGAAAAAAGTGATAACGCCAATCTTTCCCTCGATGACATGTAGTAAATCTTCTTTGCCAATCTTCTCCGTGTAACATGTAGAAGAAGAACACTCCACAGTGGGAGTCACGTCACTGGATACACTGGGAGCTCATTCTAGGACTCTGTGATTAAGCTAATGAGTTGGTTGTACAGAACGAAACGCAAAACACGACCTCAAGCAGCCGTCTGCCCTGAACAGATGGGTAAATAATAAAAGTCAATATAATGACCTCAATTACTACACGGATAAGACATAAATCACACAAATACGATGACAGACACTGGCGATTTTATTTGGGATATATGTATATATATATATATATATATATATATATATATATATATATATATATATATATATATATATATATATCTTACTGATTGAATATGAATCACGGTGATGTGATAAAAAGTCATATATATATATATTATATTATATTTATATATATATATATATATATATATATATATATATATATATATATATATATATATATATATATATAGAGAGAGAGAGAGAGAGAGAGAGAGAGAGAGAGAGAGAGAGAGAGAGAGAGAGAGAGAGAGAGAGAGAGCGCGCGAGCGAATGATGACTCAACTTCTCGATTTTCATTTTCCTAGTCCCAGCCGAAAGGGTCACCTAAGACAGTGGAGACGAAATGAGTCAATAAGATTAATTACCTCTGTATCAGTAATAAACGAGGAGCAAGCAAAGAAATATTGAATTAAAAACATAACGTGATGAATATGAGAATTACAATGGTGAAAATTCCTGTATGTTTAATAATCTTTCTGCCATAAATACGGATTATATTTTGCAAGAAGTCTAGCGTGTATCAGAAGATTAATCTAAAAGCCGTTTTTGGCAATCGTGACCTTCCAGGACTGAAGATTCAGGCTTTTTCGGGAATACTGAAGAAAAAATGAGAAATTTTATTTTGCTATGGATAATTAAAATACTTTTCCGGGTAAAGCACGAATAAGTACACAAATTTTAATTTTTTCTATTCACATACTGAAACTTTTTCCTGAGGGAGTTTATCTGATTAACTGGCTTGATTATTAATTATTATAATAATAATTCACAAATCAAGAAGCAGACAAACAAAAGCACAGAGATATATGAGCAAAATATCAAACCTTCCCCAGAAACCAACTTCACGCGAGGACCTGAAGAAATAAAAAAAAAGAAAAAGTTAGCGTAGAACAGAAATAGAAAATAAGGGGTGACCTTCAGGCGAATTTTTACTGCTGAGCTATCTCTGAAATTGTGTGAAATTGGGTGGTGAAATTGCGGCTATAAAATTGGGCCCTAACTCCGGCTACAAATCACAGCGGACGCTGTCCTTTTTTTCTATTTTTCTTCCTTTCCTTTCCTTTGTGTAATGTGATTTCGAGATTTGCATAAAATTTTCCTCAACACATGAAAAATGTCGAAATCTCTCTCTCTCTCTCTCTCTGTTTAGCGTGTAGCAATCGGTGTCGCGTGGAATATATTTCTGTCTACGCGAAATGACAGATAATAGTGAATAGCGAGAGCAGATATATATAAACCAACGTTTTGTTTGAATGGGGGCTCTGTTGTGAAGGTATGTCGACTTAACCTGCTTAAATGCGTGTGTTTTCAAGTGTAATTGAGTGTAAGTAAGCACTGGTTTTCTATTGTACAATTTCATGCGGGTTCGCTTGGATGTTCTTTTATGCATATAAGCGATTGCTGAATGCAATGGAGTCCAGAGTAATGGGAAAATATTATGTAAATATAAAGCAATTCAGGAAAGTTAAATATTGTTACACAAATATATTGTAATTTAGGGTAAGGAAAAATGTTCTATGAATGACAAACGGGAATTACATAATGGGATAAAATTATAATGTTCAATGCATGCGTAAAATGGGGGACTTCAGAAATTCTTGAAAGAACAGCAGTTGGGTTAAAATGAAAACAGACATGCAACTGAGAGCAAATAAAGGAATCGATAGCCTCATGCGAGCATTTACACACAATGATACCAGAGGGAAATCTCGCACTTTTGAAGGATCTTCTAACAACAATTTCCTAACAAATAAAGTGGTTCATACTTTTCCTTCCCAACTTCGAGGGCTTGCTTTTGTTGCAGCTTCGCTTCCGATAGACAGAGTGCAGAATCTTCAAGGATATTAGAAGTTATTGCGTGAAAAACTAGCATATGTGTATATATATATATATATATATATATATATATATATATATATATATATATATATATATATATATATATATATATATATATATATATCCACAAATTTCGCTTGATATCCAATTTACTATACTTCGGCGATAACTTACGCCCAAGGGGATTATGAGTAACAAGTACTTCGTCACAAGTGGGATTCGTGGCCCAATGAACACAGTCACTGTGCTTTCGTTGTTCCTCAACCAGGCGGCAGTTCGAATCCCACCTGCGACGCGCTTATCCCTTATAATTCCCCTTGAGTGCAAGTTATTTTCGAGGTATAATAATTGGACATTAAACGAAATGGTGGCTTGAAATTAGTGAATACAAAAATTGTCCAGGTGTATGTGACCAAAATTCACACACACACACATGTGGTGTGTATATATATATATATATATATATATATATATATATATATATATATATATATATATATATATATATATAATGTATATGTATTTGATTTATATATATATATATATATATATATATATATATATATATATATATATATATATATATATATATATATATATATATATATAAATTGACAGATACATATACCAACGATAAGCTCCATATCCACACTTGCGACTGGATCACTGAACCTTTCATGATAAATATGTTGCCCAATCGTAAGCACAAACTCTTTCCAATGGAGGATTCGAGCAAGGCTGCTTTAACTTAAAGACGTTAAAGACACTCATAGTCCTAAAAGCAGCCGAAACACCAACAGCCAAGTTTGCCCATACGCATGATAGATGGCCAGCAGGTCCTCCCCGTGACATGGCTATGCTAACTTTGGAAGGAATATGTCATGTGGAATTACGAGATTTGACGTCACTGCTTCCCGTAAGTTTGGGGGACGCGTAGGCCAAAGTCAACATAACCCACATCGCCTGCTTCGACTTTACGACCCGTCGCTGCCTTTATCCAAACAAGGGCACAGCAGTTAAATAAAAAGGAAAAAAAACACACATACACACACACACTCTGGTCGAAAACTTGAAAGAAATAATCTATCATTATCATGCCTGTACAAATCACGCCTGAAAAAAGGGCATATATGAAAAAACCACCATTATCACGCCTGTTAAATACACACGAAAAGGATATACGAGTATAGATCCAGGACAATCCGCTGCCCCTTCCCATATAAAAAATCTAAATAAATCCCCAGCATCAAGCCTGTTAAAAAACACAGGATGTAGACAAAAATAAAAACACGTAACCCTCCCTCCGTAACTCTCAAAAACAAAACAATAAATCAAGAACATCATGCCTGTTAAAAAAACACCTACGAAAAAAAGGGGACAAATAGACCCAATACCCCGGCCCCCCACGAAAAAAAGGGGAGAGAAAAACCTCCAATAAATCACCAGCATCATGCCTGTTAGGGGCTAAAATTGCCCAACATACTCAAATGTCACACGTAAGTTACGGCAGCCTCGAAGTATGATAAGGCTGGGGTCCCTCGCGCGAACCCGTCCCCACATCAAGACGCCCCCCGTGTGCTCGGGGGGTCTCCTTCGGGGTCTTCTTCCGGGTCTCCTGCGGGGTCTTCTTCGGGGTCTCCTTCTACAGCCGGCGCCTCGTTAGCTATAACGAGCAGGTGGCGGACACACGTAGACGAAATTGAATTCTTGCTTTTTCTAACCTTTTTTCCTTTTCTTTACCTCCGGTATCTTTACGAGCTGAGATTTGTCTCGTAAGGAACAGTACGTCTTCCTTAGAGAGCATAAAGATGATTATGGATGAGGGTAAGGAGACTTCCTTTCCTCCCGAGCCTAGCCCCCTGGTGCTCTCCCCCAGCCCCTCCCTGCCGAGCCAGAGGCATTCAGACCCGTCCCCACAATGCAAGCACAAACAAATGCTCCTATCTCACGGGGGTTTATTTCAGACTTAAAAAATCCTATTTAATTTTGAAGTGTTAACTGCAAAAACATAAAATTTTGCCTAGAAACAGACAACGTCCATTGTTTCTTCGTAAATGTGTTGGATGCAAATTTGTTGAATAAAACCGCTTCACTAGAGACAACAGTTTTCATTGAATGAACGGATCACTGCTTCAAATATCTTCTAAATCAGTAAAGGGAATTTGTTTTATCTTCAACTTAATGCACGGTTAATGCACGTTTTAACATAGCAAGAAACGCATTCAACCTGTGCAGTCGACGGAAGACATCCTCATAGTCTATAACTTGAGTTTAAGCTCCATAAATAACTCACGGAAAGAAAATAAATCATCAGTACATACAGGTTTCGACGTAGAACGTACTCATTTCCCTCGAGGGAAAGAACGAAGAAGAAAAGTAGTAACTGGAAACAGCGAGTAAACGCACTTTCCCGCAAGAAGAAGCGAAAATGGCTCACTTCGTACCACGTCGAAAACATGCGACAGCAGCAGGCTCGGAGAGCGAGGCATCATTCGCTTTAATCACTGTAGATGAAGAGGGCATCGCACACACCGTTAAAGAGGAAAGTTAATGTACGCAAGCTTTTACCTAAATTAGCCCTGAAGTCTAACAAACCATCATCCGAAAACACCAGAAACGGTAAAAGACAAGGGGGGTGCCCCATGGGTGAGTGGGGGAGGGAGGGAGGGTCTGAATGGAATTGGGTCGATGGTGGGGGAGAGGGAGGGAGGGAAAGGGGGGGAGCACACACGAAATTGTTATGGTGAAGGAGTGAGTGCTGTATAGGGACAGAAGCGATGGATGTTTATTAATGACTCGTGAAAGAAATTAGTTTCCATTTTTTTCAAGTTCTGTAATTAAGTGAGAGGAGGCAAGGTAAATAAACAGAATATTAAATATATATGCATCTGTATCTAAATCTTTCTACATATATATATGAATGTATTTGTGTGTACAGATAGATACATAAAGATGCAGGTATATATTTAATATTCCCATCTCTTACTTAATCAAACACACACACACACATGTGTGTGTGTGTGTGTGGAGAGAGAGAGAGAGAGAGAGAGAGAGAGAGAGAGAGAGAGAGAGAGAGAGAGAGAGAGAGAGAGAGAGAGAGAGATTGCAGCAGCATTGCTGTATTATCTATTTTTATGATAAGTGTAAATATTTGCATATTATGCATATTAACGCACTTTTTGTTTTAGTTACTTGTGCTAAAAGAACTATTTCTATATATAAAATAAGTTTCGTAACACAATTTTAATGTTTGTTTCCCTTTTTCATCAGAGCAGAAGGTACACCACTTGAAAAAGCTATTTGTAATATTCGTTCAAAGAAATGTAATTAGATAACAAACTGTATGAGAATGGCTGGCCTTGAATTCTGAACTGGCCTCCCATCGAAATAAAAGCTGTTCCTAAAATCAATGGTGAGATTTCAGGAAATGGCTCCGGGGGGTGCAACCGGCCGGAGTTTATTGCTTGTTCCTTTTGCTCTGCACAAACAATCTTTGATGACCCTTCAGTCATTTCAGAATAATTTCTGCGATTTGAAAGTTCTTATAAAATGCAAGTGGCATCGCTAAAGGAAGATTTTCGTTTTATTTTGTGCACAATTTTGTTTCTAACACTGAGAAAATCTTCATATATTGGAGTATACGGCAGAGAGAGAGAGAGAGAGAGAGAGAGAGAGAGAGAGAGAGAGAGAGAGAGAGAGAGAGAGAGAGAGAGAGAGAGAGACTCTGGTGTCAAAAATCTATTCTAGCGTACTCTATGATCTATCCAGTCAAAAGTCCATTCATTTGAATGCCAAGAACAGCGTTCACTAATGGTTAGCGGGTACAAGAGTGTAAAAACGAAATTCCGGAGCACTCATGAAGATTGAGGGCACAGTTTTACTGAAATGGCTCGTTTTAAGTTTAACTTTCTGCCGGATATTATCACCCTCAATATTAATTTTGGAATCTAACTTCTTAATGGTGACTAATTATAACGAATACCTAACTGAATGCAATAAACACCAAAAACACAGCCACGTGATAATCTAATGACAGACAATTTCCACAGGTGTGATATCTACACATCCTCTTTTCATTAATGCGTAAAATACTTTCTTTGTTCCTAATAGCTGTATTAATATTTCTATTTTCCTCCTCTTTCCCAATGATTTGACCTTCGGTGGCTGTGGTTGCATTCAGTTTATTTAATATTCACATGCATATTTGAATATTTATTTTCCTCTCCTTTCTAAATACCGGCCCATCCCAAACAGGTAATATCTCTGTTGCAGAGTCGGTCTTCGAAGAACATATCTCCATAAGTAAACCATTGTGTTCAATTTCATTTTAAATAGATGTCGACCACCGAAAAAAAGGTTACATATTTCCATTTTTCCTCTCTGTATCGAAGACTCGATCTTCAAGGATCTCATCTCCATATGAAACTAATTTTATTTTTCTCTCTTTCTGAACAGGAGTCGATCCCATGATGTTAATATACCTATTTCCTACTTCTCTGCCGGAGATCTGATCTTTATTGCCAAATGCTCCTTTCTTTTTCCTAATATCTAAGATAAGATCGCGCTTTGTCGACGGCTGTCGTCACCTTGCGAAACGAACTCTCGTCAAACGGCGTAGGAGCAATTTAAAGCGAAAGCGCTTCTCTCAACGCCGGGCCTCCCCGAAATTTCAATTCGATCTGTCGGCGAACAGGTGCCAAAAAAAAAGAAGAAAAAAAAGGGGGACTGGCTTCCCCATTGAGAGTGACTGACAATTTGAAGGACAGACGAAGGCAACAGCCAGAATGGGCACAATCATCGTAATTGGCAGAAAATTATGGTGGAAGATATGAAGCGTTTGGGCTTCTGATGGCTGTTGGCGATACGCAATAAAGAGATCCCATCGGGATCCTCATGGGATGGCGTTTCTTCTTATACTTATCTTTTTTTTATATATATTTTCTCGTTTTTATCGTCTTTATCGGAACGTTTGCCTTGTCTTTTTGGTTCTCCATATTCGTATCTTTCTTTTCTGCAGTATGTTTATCTGGGATGGTGCTTCATCCTTTTTTCCTTTTCTTCTATCATTCCTTTTTTCTTTGTCTGGGGTGGTATTCCTTCCCTTGACCTTCTTCTCTTCCTTTTCCTAAGTACTCTTATATGGAGTGGCGTTTCTTCCCACTTCGAAGCTTTATGTGTTGGATAATTCTTCCTCTCACAGTGCCTCTTATTCTCTTCCTCTTCCTTTCCCTCTTACGATTTTTTTTTTGGGGGGGAGTTCTACTTTGCTGAATCATTTTTTTCTTCCCTCTTGGAGTGTTACTCTTGGATACTGTTTCTTCCCTCGGTCTTCATCCTCTTCCCTTCATTTTCCTTCGGTATACTTATCTGAGATAATTATTCTTCCCTTAATTTTATTCCTCTTTCCATTTGCCTCCATTGGGGAGAGATGGTGTTCCTTTCGTTTGCATTTTCTTAATTTTACTCCTCTTTCCTTTCTCCTCAAGATTTTTCCGAGGGAAACTGACCATCTTATTATTTCTTCATTTTCTTGCGTCGTTTTCCCTGTATTTGCTCGCCCTAACTAAAAGCGAATATTCATTTTAAACCCTTTATTTTTTCTTGTAAAGTTGTCTTCAACCCTTTGTTAACAATAAAGTTTATCAACAATTGTCAAAAACACCGAATAATTGCAACATTTCGTGATAAATGACTTCATTGAAAAGTCAAGTTTCCGACAAAAAACTTTGGGAAATTGACGAATAATTGGAGCTGTGAGACTTGGCAGTGTGTCTCAAGATTCACTGTTTTCATATATACACAGAGTATATATATATATATATATATATATATATATATATATATATATATATATATATATATATATATATATATATATATATATATAAATGTATATATACATATACAAACACACAGACACACACATACGGTGTATACATATATATATATATATATATAAAATATATATTTATATATATATATATATATATATATATATATATATATATATATATATACACATATACATACATACATACATGCATAAATACATACATACATACATACATACATACATACATACATACATACATACATATGTATATATATATATATATATATATATATATATATATATATATATATATATATATATATATAACTGTATACCATGTTTTCTAAGAGGTTTGTTAAACAGGAGGCAAAAGATGTCTGAGATACTGTAGAGCAAAATTCCCAAGGAAGAATCAGACTCAAAAGGGGGCATTCCCGGCCTATTCAATCTGGGCACTCATAATATCTACATTTTATCTGCATTACTTATTTCATTAGGGTCATATGGATCAAGAAAGATTCCAAGAAAACATTTTGGGGAGACCCTAGATAAACAGCCTAAAAAGATAAAAAATATGTATAAAAAATCTTTTTGAAGATCTTGACGAAAGCACTATAAATAGTAAAACTCTAAGGAATAAAGATTTCTAAAATGACAGGAATGAAATAATAAGAATAAACCAAAGAAAGAAAATATCAGCACAAAAAGTTATTCAAAGCAAGTCAGAAAAAGCACTACAAATACAACTAAAAGAAATGAAACTAAGTCAAACGGAAGGAATAAAATAGTCCTCGTAAAGAAACTGGCCACCTAACGGTACATGTCTGGTAAACTGCGCTTTTCGAGTAATGTCACAGAAAAACATTAAAAGAAAACATTAATGGAAGCAAAACTCAGACTCTTGAGATTCATTAATTAAAAAGGGTATATGGAGAACTCTAAGGTGAGCAACCGCCCCCTTTGAACACAATGGACAAAGCGGCTCACAGGAAAGACTGATGGAAGGTCTGAATCTACGAATAGAATACGACACCCGTGCAGTGTAAGGGAAGGATAAGGCATTCAACGCTGGTAGACAGATTGATTGAAAGATAGGGCCGTCAAAGGAGAGAGAGAGAGAGAGAGAGAGAGAGAGAGAGAGAGAGAGAGAGAGAGAGAGAGAGAGAGGAAAGCAGTTTACTCTAAACTATTTTCTCTATACATAGAACATACAAATATCAGTACTAAATATTTTCCTTAAACAAAATACGTACTCCGAGGACTTCCAAAATGCACAGCCACAGAGTCATGTATAAAAATAAATATGAAAAAAAAATCCAAGATATTTTAAACACGAACTTTATATAAATATATAAAAAGGCCATGGATAACCACCGGAAGTGTTTTATCTGAAGCACAATAATTATCCCCAACCAAAGCGTGACAGTTTTACGCCCGGAACAGGAAATGTACGTTTAAAAACACTGCAATAAACTTAGGCCGTAATGTAGGACTGGTTCCTAATTAACGCTGCATACAATGTGCTTTCCGTTAATCAGGGAACAATTACCCCAGTCTAAAAGAAAAAGAGAGCTAATTTAAATATATAAAAGTGACAGTTTACTTACCATTTTATTACTTTCAAAGAAATCCCTACGCCTGCATGTTCCTCAGAAAAATTACTGTAGTGGTTGTTTAATTTTATCAAGATGAATAATACAACTATTATTACTGCCACTACCACTAATGATTATTATTATATTATAATTTTTATCATTATTGTTATCGAGCACCTAACAGGCAGGAATAAGTTTGCTAAATTTACGATTTGCTGCCACAATACTCACAGGTTACACTGTACGGGTATAATTAAAAAAAGGGTTTACTAGGTATTACCAAAAGAAATACTAAAAATACCAAAATATAACACGTATGGTATCAAGGTATCTAAAATTAGCTCAGATATGAAACATAGCATGACTTCATACTATCAAAACACGGTGGGGGTTACCCTCCCTAACCTAACACTTTTATAATGTTAATTCCAGAACAGGTATCCGAAATCCAGTCTTAAATTAAGCAAAGTTCTGGACACCACTCTGGAAATATAAAGCTCTCTCTCTCTCTCTCTCTCTCTCTCTCTCTCTCTCTCTCTCTCTCTCTCTCTCTCTCTCTCTCATACAGGCACGCCAAAGACCAGTTATGAAAGCATATAAGAACAGTCATGACATTCTGTCATTTAGAAATAACAGCAAAAAGAGAGGGACCATTTTTTCAGCGGCTGAAAATAGAAACCGAGTAATATTAAATAACGAAACGATTTACTTAAAAAGAAACATTTCATATTCATATATAATTTGTGATGCCCAAAACATATTAATATGGTTCAGAAAATAAAACAACTCATTTCTGGAAAAAGAACCACGAGCACAAACAAATTTTCTAACATGAAGCGGCTTAATAAAGTATCGGTAGTAATTTTATAAATAAACTGGTGGGAACATTCAATAATTAAAATACAATCGGTCAGACAACCTTCTCTCACATTGCCTAAAAAACATTTTCATGAAATTAAAATGCAGAATACTTTTAAAAAATATAAAGCAAAAATGATAAATTTAATATATAAGAATGCAAAAAAATACAGTACATTAAGTCATACAAAATCGAAAAATGCTGATATATGTAGACAAATATGACAAAACTGAATTCATAAATTCTACTTCAACTTTGTATGAGGTGAGAAGTCCGACTTTTGTTGTGTCTCAGATCGCAATACTAATTCTTATTAGATATTTCATGCAAGTTCCCGGACCTTGAGGTTTAACTGTGTCATTTTTTTATCCATTCTAGTTCATTACATAAAAAAAACGAGGCCCGTTGTATCATGAAAAGCTTGGAATTAAAAAGCCATTCCAACATTCAAAATTCAATGGATGAGATTTTTCAAACGATTCTAGCTTTTAATCATTCATTTTTTTCTATTCTCGTCTATCTTTTAATTTACGTTTGCAACTGTTGCACGGCTAATAAATTTTTGCATCCAGAGTTGCAATGGCAGAACAAAATCATGTAAAAAATACTTTACCGCAGCACCATTCAATGTATCTTATGTAGAACTAAAATACGACATTAAATATAAGCACAGATACGTAAAAAACGCAGAAAAGCTTCCGACATAATAAGGAAACGCAAAAATAAAACCCTAAAAAGGGAAAATAATTTGGAAAACAAAGGAAAAAGAGAAAAAACATTGTAGTGGATCCTGCCACATTTCCCCCAGATATATCCTGGGCCATGATAGGAAAACGACATTATTCCTAACGCAATCAGCAGAAATCCGCCTTACTATTACAGATAATTCAGGTGGAAGCACCCCGCGAGATTAATAATTTCGGAAGGAATGGGGAAACGCATGTATACATACATACATACATAATGCCATAACCCTAACGTAGACTCCGGAACGGGAGTACCACACTTGTCGAGAGACGCGTTTTAAACTGCGCGTCTAAAACGCGCAGTTTTCTCTCGTCCTGATTAACAAGTTAAAATTACATTCACGCGATTAACGGAAAAAAAAAAACAGTATCGACGGGCGCGCGCGTTCTCATCCGCGAACTCGAACCTAATTTTCGTTAGTCACAAATAAAAAGCGCCAGCGGTGTTTTCTGAGAGTCAAGGAATATTCGCTTCGTCCTGACAGCTTTGCAACATGCAAGGCCGGAATGCGTAATTTCGCCCTCGTAAAAATACAAGGGTGTGTGTAAATATTGCCTACACATGTAATCTTGTAGATCAGGGGAAGCCTTGGAAGTTCAGTGTGTGTGTGTGTGTGTGTGTGTGTGTGTGTGTGAAGAGTGTAGTGGGGGGAGGTTGAGAAGAACACTTCTAGGCTAGAAAAACAATTGGAACTCTCCGTGGATTCTAAAAATAAGAATAAAAAAATAAGAGTAGTTGTAATTACAGGACAATAGGTCATTTGCATTTACAAGACGTTTGGCAGAAAAAAGATGGCGCTCCATGTTCGTATTCAAACCACATTTTAACAGGAAGCTGTGCGCTTATGTAGTCAAATATGCAGAGTTTAGAAAATATTTTCATGATGCAATTATCAAGGGAGATACCTTTCAAATGTATTTCGTTTTGGTTAGTGAATATTTTTCCGATGGACATAAAACAAATCACAACTGTTTTTACAGTAAGCGGCTGAAAATGTTCCTGTAAGGTAAATGTTTTCAGAAGTACAGTTTTGTTAGAGAAAATGTAGAAAAGAGAGGACACAAATATTAAGGCATCATTGCATGAATGGGTTGTTACAGAAAATACTGCAATACTGAGAATCTAAAATGAAGAATATAAATCAGATAAGCATGTTTGCTCTTGAAAACAGGCCACTGTAGTCCGTAGAAGACATTACTCGTAGTTTAGTTGCCTCTTTTCAATATCAGTTAGTTGCAAGAGTAGGAAAGAATATCGCACTTTCCTCCGAAGCTGATAAATTACATGTTTTATGCGCCAAATAACACTACATAGTACAGAAAGTGACCGAGGTAAAGAATGCAAGCAAACCCAGTTTATATTGAACACAAATAAAAGTTGTGAGTTTCTAAAGGAATAAATCAAGAAGAGCTTATATAATAAGCATATGTAGGCACCATCGCAATAAACATCGAAGTCAGCGCACCATATCAATAAATAAATAAATATACCAATAAATAAATACATATATCAATAAATAAATGATTAAATAATTAAATAAACAGCATTAAGAAGACTATTTCATTAAATAAGTAAATAAACAAACAAACAAATATACAACATCAAAAGAGAATCTACGTACATGTAGTCAGCAACTTTTCCAACTTTTATGACTATTAAATGATATTTTGCGTCATCTGACAACACGACAGATTTTCGCCGTTTTGTCCTCATTCTACAATTCCTGATTAATCAGAGATATCCAGCCAGCTAATCAACAGCAAGAGTTAAGCACCTTGTGATGAATGCTGTAAATTTTACACATCATACAAATAGAACTCACTGCGTCTGCCGCCGGTTGGACATACAGCGTAGAATACGAACCTAATTGCGTCTGTTGTGTATATATATGTATGTGCATGAAGTATATATATATATATATATATATATATATATATATATATATATATATATATATATATATATATATATATATGTATATATATGCTGTATATGTGTGTGATGTATATGTATGTGTGTATATATATATATATATATATATATATATATATATATATATATATATATATATATATATATATATATATATATATATATATATATATATATATATATATATATATATATATATATATATATATATATATATATATATATATATATATATATATATATATATATATATATTACATTTTCAACATAAAGTTTGGCTGTGGAAGTATTCTCATAACTCATAGCAGGCTTTCATACCAAGACTTTATGCAAGGCATGAACTATAGTACCTTTGTCCTAAAGGGATACCGACCTAAGTTGACAGAGATCATCTCTATCAATTTTTAATTGGATCTAGATTGAAAAATAGTACCGTGACGAATCTATATACTTCAGTTAAAGAGGTTCCTTTAATGGCACTGATAGCTCGCAGTGCAGGTGTGCCATGAATATCAAGCATATAATTGAAGGATATGTTCGGTGAATTTGGGGTAAAGCTGACAATTTCATCTCCCGCATTCCTCTCGAAAACAGTTCACTGTATCATGGGCAAGGGATGCCATCAAAGTATCATTTATAATTCAGATATGACCTAATAGCATCCTTTCGTCATTCAGTATTCCTCATCTGCAACACTCATAACGATAATAATGTAAAGCACGTATAACAACATACAAACATATAACAGATATTAAATCGCATGGCTTCATTGCACGCACAGGACAAAAGCTTCCTGATTTAGCACAAATAAAATTTATATATTGTAGACATTGATGTGACAAAAAGACTTGAACAAAACAACCCTTTATGAAATGCTCTTTAGGTGACACATCAACTATAATTCTTGGTATGCAATACTCAAGCACGTACACACTTTTTAATACACAAATTATATGTATATATATATATACGTATGTATATATATATATATATATATATATATATATATATATATATATATATATATATATATATATATGCAAAGCATACCATTAAAAAATAATGCATATGAATGACTGAGCGAAAGCAAGCAAAATACGAGAAAAACTATCAGTCAAAAAAATGACAGAAAATGTATATCACAAAGAACATAACCCGGAAAGGTACTCCTTCAGCCACGAATTCCATTCAATGCGCTGAAGGCAATAACTCATACTCCTCGGATCCGTTAAAATGATTACATCAGTGCGATACACCTCTTTAAGAGCCATTATTTAGCCTGTCTAGCCTGAAAGATAGGCGTAGACATCGCTTCGGTGTGTAGTACTCCCTTCCAAGAGAGGGAGGAGTCCAATGCGTGGGGCTTAGCCCAAGCGTTTCTTCACATTTAATGAATCTCTCGTGCATACTCCCTCGCGCCATGAATAAATAACTTTTCCGTGAAAGCCATTGTTGAGCTTTCAAACGGTGAGAGAATGTTATCCCGGAAATGGTTAAAACGCCAGTTCGATCTCTTTTGAATTCTATATCTTTGACAGCACTTGGGTAAAGGACGAGATTCATCTTTTATTTTTTTTTTTTTTTGTCTAACCAGTGATGACCTACAAAACTTCACCCGTCATTCGGGAGAGAAAAAACATTTTTTTCCCCTTTACTCCACCTTTTCTCATCCATTCCAGGTGTATTTGTCATTGCAGAATGGACGGCGTTATTTATTTTTCGCCGCAAAATAAAACGTGACATTTCTCGTCCCTCACCTTTTAACGTTTTACCATGATTAACTGTACTTGACGTCGCTGAAGTGGACACATCATCTTCTTTGTCCATTAATGTCACGTAATCGCTGTCACTTTTATCTCGTGTTATCGATAACTGTGTCAATTAACATCTTGCGATCTACATCGACATATCACTTGATTTCTTGTGATTTATTTTGGTCACTTATCTAATCTCTGGTTATCTATACTCACCGGTTATTTTACTCTCTGTTGCCCATAGCAATCTATCATTCAGTTTTGTGCTCTGATATATAGAAAAGTAAACCTAAACACACACACACACACACACACACACACACACACACACACACACACACACACACACACATATATATATATATATATATATATATATATATATATATATATATATATATATATTAGCTGACCAACCCAGCATTTGGGAAAACTCTGAATAACAACTGATAAACTCTCTCTCTCTCTCTCTCTTCCCTACCACGCCCTCTAGTCTCTCTCTCCAACTCTCCCTCACTATTTCCCTCTTTCTCCTCCCTAACACCCCTTCTACTCTCTCTCTCTCACACACACACACTTTCTCTCTTTCCTGTTGAAATAGTTGCTTCAATTATACTGCCTACCATTTGTGACACTTTATATTTCACCCCTTCTCACCCCCTCAATTCCTATTGGGGCTGAACTTGGACTTAAAGGGCATCAGGAGTATGACTATTCATCTCAGTGACCTCGAAAACTAGGGATTCGATACTAATATCTGTCATTTGTGACATTTCATTTTCCATCCCTTCTCGCCCCTGCCTTCCTATAGGGGCTGAACTTGGACTTAAAAGGCATCAGGAGTGTCACTATTTATCTCAGCGACCTCGAAAACTATGGATTAGATACTAATATCTGTTATTTTTACATGTCACCCCCTTCCCACCCCCACCCCTTTGGTGCCAGTGATGCCATACACCAACCCATAGTATTTTTTTCCAGATAGTAAGTCATATGTATACCGAAACGAGATATGATAAATTCGTAGAGATTTAGTTACTAGTCTACAGGCAGAACCAGCCGTGTTTCAAGGAAACCCTTCCCACCCGCATCGACTTTGGTGCCCTTTGGTGCTATTAATGTCTTACCCCCACAGTATTCTTTTCGAGATAGTAAGTCATATGTATACCAAGTTTGGCTGAACTTGCTCAATGCATCAGATCCATTTTTATTTAGATACTATATATAATATATATATATATATATATATATATATTTTTATTTAGATATATATATATATATATATATATATATATATATATATATATATATATATATATATATATATATATATATATATATATATATATATATATATATATATATTTTGTGTGTGTGTGTGTGTGTGTGTGTGTGTGTGTGTGTGTGTGTGTGTGTGTGTGTGTGTGTGTGTGTGTGCATGATACAAAATCTGTCTGACAAACGCTGTTATACAAATAAAATTTATCAAAAATGATTTTCAAAATCTGTAATTTAATTCTTAGAAACAAGTAATTTTCACATATATGACTAAACTTATATGCGTCATCTCATTCTACACGAGGGTTTCAACATATCCTGACACCACTCCTATCAAGCAAAAATGGCATAACTTCCAAAAACTGCTTCTATCTCATTCCTGCACAGAAATGCGAGACACCTTTTTCTTCACACCCAAGCCTAAAAATTTCCCAACTCCAATACATACGCTTATCTCCCTTCCTTACTGGTGAAAACCTGTAAGGATTATTGACTTATGAGGATGCTACGATATCTTCCCCTTCTTACATGCAAGCCTGCACCCCACATCATCTTCGGTTGTTCGAGTTTTAATTCTGTTTGCTCAGTTCCACACCTCTCTCCATCGATTCACGTTGTGCATTTTGAGAAATGTTTTTATTTTCCAGTTCTTAAACTAAATCATCGTAGTATGAAAATAATTTAACCCCTGACGACACCACCATTCAGTCAGCCAGATATACAGCAGAAAGCTGTATCTGGTCAGCCAGATCTTTTAGATTAATTCTTGGGTGTTTAATTATTCAAAAGAAGCCTATCAAGCCATATTAACAACATCTTTAAACCAACATACAACACCTCAGCAAAGCCACCCATTCCCCCCAGGCCCACTATTTATTGTTAGAGGGTCCACATGGTAGAAATTATGTATCGCATAAGTATTGCAGCTTTTGTATATTATCTGTTAGCATGCAATTCAAGCCCAAATTGTTTTCTGTTGCTAGTTTTGCCTTGAGAATTTCTACCATAAAAGTATTTACGCCGGTTTTCTTCAAAATAAAAGAGGAGGTTCCTAACAACAAAATGGAAGTAAACTGTCATAATTTTACCACTGGGCAAAACCCATTGTTCTTTCTAACCAGCTTTTCTACTTTATAGGATACCAAAATTCATTGCGTCCTAACGTCATCAAGCGGAACGTGCATACATAATAATGCAAATTGCTAACTAAATATCCAATCGTGACATAGAAATCATTCAGGTGTATACAAAAGAACTGCTTCTCAGAGTGTTATGCGAGTGACAAAATGTGTCGCCTTTGTTCAGCAAGATCAACTTCTATTATTTTTTGTAAGTTTTTTATCATGAATTCTGTCGTTACCAAGTGTAGAAGTTTTCTTGTTTCATTTAGAGCTTTTAACACTTCAGTCTTTCTACTCCTAACTACACCCCTTTTTGCCTTTAGAAAGGTTGATAAGAAAAGGAGCTAACTTTCCGGTTCTTGGAACATAGCCTACTCCACCATGGCTGTTTACGTCAAAAGACGCACAATGCGTTTCAACGGAACGCACCTTAATCGGTCAGCCACGGCCACAGATCGAACCGGATTCTCTCGCGATAAAAGTGGTCAAACTACTGAACTACAAAAAACTATACTACATTCTAAGTTGCAAGAATGGCTGTTTACCTCACTTTATTACTGATATTTTACCCCATACTCTATATAAAACTTTAACAATGTAATCTGGCTTACTGATTTAGTGACCACATTTTTTAAAGAATTTCATGTACAATAGTGACGACTTCTTCCTTAACGTCTTAATTTTCTTCCAAAATTTGTTATTGTTTTGACTTTGTGTTACATTCTGTAACACATTTTTTATATATACAACGATTTATCCTAAAATTTTATTTATTTAGAAATAAGAATTGATCCAAAACACTATGTACCCCGACATCAACGGATTCCTTATTTGTTCACAGTCTTTTATGTCACAAATATTATTTATTTTCATATGAAAACGAAAAATATGCTGCAGCAATTACTAATAATATCAATGGAGTGTCCTATCCATGACGGCAGAAATATTTGAATAACATATAAAACTCTATCGTAATACTGCTTACAATGTACAAACGAATAAGTTGAAAAAGCAATTTATAAAACAACCAAAATATACCACAGTATCACTGTCATATATTCATAAGTAGCTTTGCAATGGAAATTGCGTCCTCTCTGGCTTTTTATTAATCAAAAGAAATCGTTTTTCCTTTATGCAGCCGCAATTAATTGCATGGCATTATCAATCAAAAATGGGAAATTTCCAATAAAATATATGAAAGTACATTTCCCACTAAATTGCTTTTTCATTTTCTTTTGAATTTTTATGAAATATATTCCTGAGAACAAGCATGGCAGAATGTTGCTATCCTAATCAATCCCTGTTTCAAGAAAACTATCCAAGTCTCAAGTAACACGCGCCAAGTTAAAACCCATAGTTATATGTATATATATATATATATATATATATATATATATATATATATATATATATATATATATATATATATGTGTGTGTGTGTGTGTGTGTGTGTGTGTGTGTGTGTGTGTGTGTGTGTGTGTGTGTGTGTGTATAACTAAATCACGAAAATATGGAACGTGATGAATATATATATATAAAGATAAAATCACGAAGGAAACGGAAACACTAGAGAGCTGTGAGGCCTTTCGACACTCTGTCCTTTACTTAGCTAAGTAAAGGACAGAGCGTCGAAAGGCCTTGCAGCACTCCAGTGTTTCCGTTTCCTTCGTGGATTTTATCTTATATATATATATATATATATATATATATATATATATATATATATATATATATATATATATATATATATACATATATATGTATGTATGTATGACTATAATCACTTTTGTGCATGATTCATTTAACACACACTACCACAGGTGAAAAATAAGAGACGGGGTGTAGTCTCTGACGATTGTGTATGTTTGTCAGTACTGTTCCTGTAGTATATATACTTGTGACTTCTAATACTCTGTATTAGTCCTTCGTCAATGGCTTGGAAATAAAGTCGAAACCGGTCAGGACCTACACCCCGTTCTCTTATTTTTCACCTGTGGTAATGTGATATATATATATATATATATATATATATATATATATATATATATATATATATATATATATATATATATGTATATGTATATACATGTACACACACACACACACATATATGTGTGTGTGTGTGTGTGTATTAAATTGGGAGGAAACTTGAGAGTGTTTATAGAAGCCACGATTGGAATGTATGGAAGGACTGTTGAACCAATTCCTCTCCATGGAATTTTATGTTTTTGAATATGGATGAAAGAAAGGCAAAAGAAGTTGCAGAGGTGAGTTTTTAAACGTACTTTTTGTGGTATAAGAAGAACTGAATGGTCAAGAAATGTAGAGGTTTACTGAAGCGGTAAAATAGTTAGTGTAGGTGAAATATGGTTCAGAGCAATTTTGTAAGATTTATTCAAACGGAAGCAAATAGATGAAATAGTCTGGTGAAACAAATTTACAATTCGGAAGTGATGGGAGGAACGGGCTGAGAAAGACGGACAAAAAGATGGACTGAAAAGGGAACTGGAAAGGAGGCCACATCCAGGAAGCGACATAGTATATACAAGACAGGTGAATGGCGCAGTATGTGTTAGGTGTTTCAACACACCTGCTGGTGAGCCCTATGTGGAGGTGTCTGAGACGGGTAGTGTTATGGAGGTTTTTACACAGGGTACCCATTCACGATTCAGCAGTTTCAGCCAAAAAAAAAAAAAAACAGGCTCCGAATTTCTCCGGAAGGGAAAACGAAATTTGTACATGTATATTTCTTGATGTAGTCCTATGGAATCTGCGACACTTTAATTACAGTTAACGTTTTAAAAATCAACACAGCCTATGCAAAGTCAAATATTATTCTGAAAACCGGTTTTTATGTTCTCTATAATTAAACCGATTTTTATTTTCTCTACAATTAAAAAGTAAATAATTAACGAAATAAATAAACAGGATATACCATCAGCGACAGAAATCCCAAAGGCAACATGAAGTCACGCTACAACTGCTAGATTATTAATGATGTTCTGTGACACGGATCTGGGAGCGCCACTCCCCAGCTTTCATCTCACTGCAAGCGATGAGGAGATCGATATACTAATTGTCTCATGCTGTAAACTAGCTTATTAACTGATAAGAAGAAATCGGCATCAAACGCCCCATTAAATTACACTATGCTCCACAACGCGAGCATGTCATGCTGTTATCTCAACGGCCAAAGAGCTCTTGTGATTACACTGATCATCTTTATTGGCTCATTCTAAAAATAAGAGCAGATGACAGCTGCATATCAATACAATTACACAGTATGCAATATTACAATTATGGGAGAATTGCTCCACAGAAAACAAAAGCACATCACAATGATAATAAAATAAGGTAATAGGGATTACATGCGTTCTGTACTGGTTTCTAATAAATTATTTCTAAAGATCACGTTTTTTTGTCTTTACAATGCCTGACAAACATTCCATGCGGGCTTGAACATATTTTCTGGACATGTACACGAGTAAGATATTCAAAAAAACCAATGAGACGCTGCCATACAAATTTCTACAATAAAATAAAACGGTCATAAATGTATACTGTGTACATTATTAAGCGTACTGTTTACATGTAACGGAATCTACTACTTGTACATAACCAAAGAAAACTGAAAATAACGTCATTCATACTTATAAATATATTTTAGATACGTCAATTACTCAACTGAACAAACAAACACTGACGTACATATGAACAGTTCAACAGTTCACTTTTCATAACCAGTGAGACATACCCGCACAGTTATCCGTACTTATACTGTCTGAATATATCAACGCTTAATTAAGAACGAGTCCATAAGCGGAAGGAACTATGTACAGACATGCATTTAGGCAGAAGACAGACAGACAGACAGACAGATACCAGCAACATCTAGAGAAGACGACTTCAAAGGCTGGTCCGGATGGAATTAATTAACATCAATAGAAACTTTATCAGGGATATTCCAAGACTATCTCTGGTCTCCTGAATCTCCTCCAACCAACAGGGCACTAATTAGTTTTAATCACATTGGCTAATTCTCTTCATTAACCATTATCTCTGATTTTTTTCCCTAAGTTTATCACCATTTTACGTTTTGTTTTTGTATCGTGTAAAAATACGGTATAATTCCTAACAGTTTTTTTCTCGCGATGCTCATTTCAAGAGGGGTATCCAAAGGAAATTTATTTAGACAATAAGAACAGATTCAGTTTTCTATATATATATATATATATATATATATATATATATATATATATATATATATATATATATATATATATATATATATATACACACATATATATATATGAATGTGTATATATGCATATATATACACACATATATAACATACATATTTATACATATATTTAAATGTATGTATGTACGAATGTATTCGTTTTCCCATTGGAGTCAACAGCTCCGCATATTGTTACCTTTCCATAGCTCGTAACTGGGGTGATGGGTATCCATGTACCTTACTACACTTTCGGCAATGGTAAACTACAGTCGACTGAGTAAGTAAGTTCATTATAATGCTCTTAACGAAATGCATCCAGATCATTCCGTCCTCGCTCGGAATCCGAACTCGGGTCCTCTCACTATTGAGATAAACTTGTAACCGCTAAAATAACACACACACACACACACATACATATATATATATATATATATATATATATATATATATATATATATATATATATATATATATATATAATCATAGCCACAAGGAAATATTTAAAGACTGGCTGTACGTCCTGGCCGGTTTCGCCCTTGTATCTTCTAAGCCATTAACAAAGGAATGATACACAGTGGTAGAAATTAACAATATATATGCAAGGGGGACAGTACAAACAAACATACGGACCGTTGGAAACGAAAAATCTACACCTGACAGGTTCCAGGGGGTGGAATCGTACGCTCATATGTGCCTAGGTCAGCCACTTTGTTTTTTCCCAGTGCATTATTAGATTAAACTATCTTTTTTTCTGGCCCTGCCCAGGTGAATGTATGATTGTTTTCACTAGTATGTACCAAAATTCAACAGTTCACCTGTGCATATTCTAATGCTGTTCTATTCTCTTTTCCAATGTTTTTTCCAGTTTGACCAGTCTAAAAGTTTTCACAAGACTTACAGTATTGTCGGGTGAGTTCTTTATAAGTACATGTTTCACTTCTACTGTTCTTAAAAGCTACAATTAACTCCAAAACTCTTAAGTAGAATGGGAATATCTTTGAAATGATTATTACGGTATATATAGCAATGCGAGCAGGTTTTAGTGTTCTAAGTTTCTTTTTTCTTTTGGTGCAGCCTTTCTTGCCGCGTAAAAAAGCACAGTCTACTACAGAGTCAGGATATTTCAATTTCTTGTCTGTATTCCTATTCCTCTATATTATCATCACTGCATTCAGGGCTACATATAGCTACTGCTCTTAAAAATATGAATGCGAACATTGATTTCTTCATTGCTTTGACCAGGATAAAAATGAATGAAAATGAAAATACTTCTGCCCACGTTCATTTTTATTCTGGTCAAAGCAATAAATAAGTAAATCAAAGAGTATTTGAGAACAATGTTTCAGCTGTATTATGTACATTACGTGAAGTCAACCAGCCATTTACTTTTTTTCAATGTTTTATTAGTAAAATGTAAAAATACAAACACAATGATGAAGCTCTTGAGTACATTGCACTCAGAAACTGGTCAAAAATAGATCGACATATCAAATATACGACAACAGGTATTGTGGTTTTATACCGATGGCCAAACCATGCTAGGAGATTTAACCAGGCTTTGCCATTATTTTTTTCGTGTTCTGACCATCCCCAACTCTACTGACACGGTCATCATAAAAACAGCAGAATAAATTTGATTACCTTAATTCAAACTGGAACATCTCTGTAAATGTAGTGTAAGCTTCCCGAGGCAGGTAAAATGAAATCTGAATAATGTAATGTACAGTTCTATATCATACTGATCATAAAAAAAGTGGGTGTGTTGTTTTGGGTGGAAGCGGGTGTACATGGATATATATAATTCACTGATTCACAATTCTATCAGTTTTCATATTTTCTGAAAAGTAAATATGATATGAAGCTCAAAAAAAACTTAGACAAAAATATATAACGTATGAGAACTTTCATATAGTAGGCTAAGCAAGTAAAAATAAAATCATAGTTAACTCACACATAGTTATTATTTTATTAAAAAAATTTT
>NC_089750.1:15120052-15147552 GCF_040412425.1 Macrobrachium rosenbergii
AAAAAACACCCTACATGAATTCCAGCAACAAGCACCTCTGCCCCATTCCAGCGACAAACACCCCCTCTCCCCCTAGCCAAATGCTGCTGCTGCTGCTGCTGTTCATTCCCCCAGCAATCACATGGAAGCGTCCAACAATCAGATTATTCAACCACAGTCCCCCTAAAGCACAGAGAGAGAGAGAGAGAGAGAGAGAGAGAGAGAGAGAGAGAGAGAGAGAGAGAGAGAGAGAGAGAGAGAGAGAGAGAGAACCCTTTTGCCTTAGAATGCATGGATGATCTCGACTGGGGAAATTTCTTTTTCTTTGCTCGACGACTGACTCCTTTGAAGTCTCTCGAGTTCATCAACGACCTCGTCATTTCCAACGCCGACGATGAGGGTGAAGGCTGCTTGCTCGTACCTCCTCCGAGCAGTAATGACAAAGGGAGCAGAGGCGGTGCCGCTCTCGGCTCTTAGCCACAGTCTATGGGCGATGCCCATGACTGCTGGAAGCTTGCGGTACAGGTGCAGCCTTTCTCTGCCATCTCCCTACCGCACCGGTATGTCTACCTATCTTTCTATACATGTATGCAGGTATGCACGAATGTAAACAATGAAACGCACAAATTTGAAACGATCTATCCTCACCAGTGTTTATGTTCTAAATATTGCATAAAAACTCATCACTTATGCATTCATAAATATATTTTAAAAATCCTGAAATATCTGTCACGATAAATGACGTTTTTATCTACATGAACATACTAAAATTCATTCTTAATTTCCGATGAAAGAAACTTCCGCAATTGCAAAACATATTAATCAAAAGCCATCCTGTTCAAATATTTCCACAGAAATGATCGCACGCTGCTTAAATATTGAAAAAGCTTTCCCACATTCTAATACAGCTCATATTAAATGCAAGGAAATTTCAATGTTATTTTAAAACATTCATCACAAAGAATACCACTGGGGCTAAACCAGATTAAAATTCAGACCGCATCGCCGTCAACTAATAAAAAACATGATTTTAATGTGTTTTTCAGTTCACTTGTTTTCGCAAAAGAAAAACAATTAGTCTCATTAACTAAACATATTAACTGCTACTGATGTTGTACTTGTTGTGGCTGATGCCTCTATTAGTGAAGCTGTTTTACCTGTTGTTTTTGGCGCTCGACCTATTGTTGTTGTTGATGTATTTTGTTGTTGTCTGATTGAGTCCAGTCGAAGCTAGAACTCCCATGTTCTGGTAGCTGTTGTATCTCGATTGTTTTAATAAACAAATAAACAAAAAACTTTGCTTTACTTGTTTTTGGAGTTCGAACAATTGTTGTTGTTGTTGTCGCTGTTTGTTCGAAGTTAGATCTATTGATTCAGCTATTTGTTATACCTGAATTGCTCTAAAAAATAAAAAAGCTCTTTAGTCGTTGATACTTATGCATGGATTCCCTTCAATTCACAGATTCGATTTCTCATTTATTGTTATTCGAATGGCTGTACGTTATTTGCCTTTTATTATCAAAGATTAACATCGTTTTTCCCTCTATCAGAACATGGAGGAAAATATTGTGATTGTTTTATGAATGATTGGTTAACTTATAAAAAGGATAGAAATCGTATTCAGTATTCCTCTTCAGCAATAACCGCACCACTTCTTACTATGTTTTACAATAAAATTAATATATAATATATATATATATATATATATATATATATATATATATATATATATATATATATAAGGACAAAAAGATAGATAGATAGCTATAAAAAGATACATAGATAGATAAATAAATCAAAAAGATAAATACATTTAGTACTTGAATTCTTCTCTCTAAACGAGTTATAATCTACATAAGCAATGGACAGAAAATCACATTTCATCCGTAAATACCATGACAATGCAAAACATTGAACATATACTTATTACAAGCTCACTTAAGATTTTAAACAAACAAAGATTAAATTTTAATACAACAGAGCATACAGGAAATATACAGGAGAGCTACCAACACAAAGGCAGATAAGAAATATACACTGTGAGTTGTTACGTGGACCAGGAAATAGAGCAAACGTATTAAAATTACAGGAAACAACAACAGAAGTGACTGCTGAAAGATTATATATATATATATATAATACATATAAGATATATATATATATATATATATATATATATATATATATATATATATATATATATATATATATATATATATATATATATATATATATATATTGGAGGAAGATTATGAA
Source organism: Macrobrachium rosenbergii (assembly GCF_040412425.1). Classification (NCBI taxonomy): domain Eukaryota; kingdom Metazoa; phylum Arthropoda; class Malacostraca; order Decapoda; family Palaemonidae; genus Macrobrachium; species Macrobrachium rosenbergii. Next base: position 15,122,288 of record NC_089750.1, read on the forward strand.
AAAAAACAAAATCTTTAAAGACAACTTTTTGGATATTTAGATCATGAAAAAGGGTCTTTGATATCCAAATTTCCAGGAAAGGAGGGTTTCTTAAGTAAACTACTTTCATTTCCCCATAGGTATCTTAGAACTTTCTTAATTTTCCTGTTAAAAGAACCACTACAGGCAAGAAAACTTCCTTAACCAAGATAGTGTTCTACCAAGGAGATAAGATCAAGAAAACTGGCTTCGCAAAGAGATTTTTGAAGATCTTTCGGGCAAGTAGCCGATGTTCTACCATAAGGGAAGATAAAGGCACGCCATTACCCTTCTTCCAACGCATAGGGAACTCCTACGGTCCAACAAATCAAGTCCAAAAGGGGATTCCTTTCTCGTTTGTACGGAACAAAAGAGCGGATCGAGATGCCTGCTTTCTTGTTTGGACAACTAAAGAGCACATATGGTTAAACCAATCCTCAGAGAGAAAGTTTTGTATGAAGAGTAAACATCACGCTTCCAGATCCCGCAACTATTGCTCGGTGGAAAGAATTCTTATAAGACTGCGGGTGCTGAAAAGAGGCAGCGATAATTTCGTAATTTTCCCCTTAGGAAAAATCATACATTTGATTCAGAATACTCAGATAACAGGCAAAATCGTAAAGGGTTGCGAATTTTTTTTTTTTTTTTTTTTTTTGTAAAAGAATAAGGGTGTCAACAACTGGGAGTTAATTTTCTCATACTTGAATTAAAAACATTTAATATATTCTGCGTGTATATTTGTACTTATAGAAGATTAAGAGTGTCGAAAACATCAGAATCAAGTTCCCTAAATTTTACGAATATTTAACCGATTGCCAAATTCATCATCATAGACTCAACGCCGTACGAAGAAGAGGGCCTCGGGTGTCAAATTAGTAAGAGTCGGACTCCCCTTTAGTGAACCAAATATATGTAAAAAATCTGGATATCTTAGATAAAAGGGAAGGTTGCAGATAGTTTACAATTCTGGTAAGACTAAAGGTATAAAAAATGGTAGTGATAATTTGTCTCTCTGAAGGCATTCATAAATCTAATTACGTATATTTCAAATAAAGGGCTGTCATGGGTGGTCTGCAGGAGAAACGACAATGATAGTTGTACAGTTATTCATTGTAATTACACCGGATACAGGTTATAATTTAGCATTATGGAAATTACTTAGCAATGTTTTATAAAACTAAAGTACCAATACTTTATAAGTTTGGATTTTCTACATTAAAATCTGGGAAAACGAGCGTATAACGTTGTATCATCTTTACTTCAGAAATTCATATATAACATAGCCCTTATTTCACTTTATTTCAGCAAAAAAATCAAACACTAAACTCTAAAACTTATAGACATTGTAGTTTAATCAGATTCTTAACTTTATATCCTTTTAACGCCATGTAAAGAAGAAAACGTGTCAAAATTACAAAATCTTTGCCATGACGTGATCACAATATATTCAGTAAAACTGTTCATTACTTGTATGTAAAGTGTGTGTGTGTGTGTGTGTGTGTGTGTGACATTACTTGTATGTAAATGTGTGTGTGTGTGACAGACAGACAGCGAGAGAGATATGAAAACCTGGAAATCCAACATCTCTTCTAATGGAAGGGACAATTTACCAAATAAATTCCAAGTTCAAGTTCAAAATATAGCAAGACAAGTAGCAAAGAAGTTGAACAATATATCACGTTAGTCAACCTGAAAAAGTCTTCAACCAAAAGAAAGATGGTAAAATTGAATAAGAAAAATAATACAGAAAAAAAATATTCGATAAGCAGCCTTTCAAAACCACATCCAAACCGAGACCTGGAAAGTATCTAACACAAACACAAGAAATCTGCAAAGAATATTGAAGTTTTAACTTGATAAGTTTCCATTATTCATAAAAAAGAATTTACACAGCCTGGCACCATAGAGATAAGAGTGGAAGTTCTTTTGTATGAACTTGTACTTCCTCTCTCTCTCTCTCTCTCTCTCTCTCTCTCTCTCTCTCTCTCTCTCTCTCTCTCTCTCTCTCTCTCCAAGGGGGCCTGGCAGCCAATTCAAATAACCCAATTACAAGGGTGGCCTAAACTTTCTAACGCTTGTGATTGGGTCTTTGTACAAACTTGGCTCGACTCAGGAATTTCGGTGGAGAGAGAGAGATTGGCCTAATCACGGCGTCCGGAACCCTTCATTGTGGCTCCTGCTGATGCATAGCACCATTCAAATTAGTCGGTTTGTCTGTCTTGTCTGTCTGACTGTCGGTGTGGGATCCTGTCGGTGAAGGGAGCAATGTCGAGGAGGAGAAGGAGGAGGAGGAGGAGGAGGAGGAGGAAGTGCTCTCCTTTAGAGGAGGTAGTGGTGTCTGAGGAGGAGGTGCTGCCTATTGTTGGGGGAGGTGGTGATGTTGGTGCTGACGATGGTGTCGGAGGAGGAATGACGGAGGAGGAGGGGGAGAAAGAGGAGGAGGAAGTAGTGTCTTCAGCTGTAAGAAGTGGTGGAGGATGAAGACTGTGGAGGAGGAAGTGCCTGCCGTTGAAGGCACCGTAGGCGGTGTTGATTCAGACGGAGGAGGGAGGAGGAGGAGGAGGAGGAGGAGGAGGAGGAGGAGGAGGAGGAGGAGGAGGAGGAAAAGGAGATGCCTACCGCCGAAGGAAGCGTGGCGATGGTGTTAGTGTTAGTCGAGGAGGAACAATTAACTTTTGCCCAAGAGGAATTAATTTGCGTTTCTCGCCGTTTGATGTCTGCTTCGAACTCTTCCCTTCCGCGTTCGCTGCGCGCAGAGCCGACCTGTGTTTTCTCTTGTCTATGCATATTACACTGGAAGAGAGTCTTCGCTCGTTCACAAAGGATCAGGGACATGAAAGCGAATAACTTCTGGTATTTGTGCTGCCAGCCTGTGTGCCTCGCCGCGCTCGCGCGTGGATCACTGCTTTATCAGTCTCTCGCGCGCTATTCTACTTAAAAAATCGCTCATGAAAGGCAACTTTTATTACAGTTGTTAAACGGAATAAACCGATACTAAAACAAGTGGACGATACTCACAATCGTATAACATATCTATCTATCTATCTATATATATATATATATATATATATATATATATATATATATATATATATATATATATATATATATATATATAAAGCACGTCTTTTCCCTCTAGAGGAGACGCCTCCAAAAGTTGTAAACCGCCGGATTTTCAGTTCGTACTTTGGGATGAGGCTGCTAGCCCCTTGCCCTTCTCCACCTACGCTAAACCACGGCATTCGACCAGCTGCCTAGTAAACACAGTTATTCATTGCTTAAACCAACCAGTACTCAATTTTTTTCTTTGAGGATACGCGTTTAAATCACTTCTCACAGCCCATGATGGTTCTTGGGACTTGGTGAAGGAGACGGGTACCACTAGACCACTGGACTAAGATGTTTATATATATATATATATATATATATATATATATATATATATATATATATATATATATATATAGAGAGAGAGAGAGAGAGAGAGAGAGAGAGAGAGAGAGAGAGAGAGAGAGAGAGAGAGAGAGAGAGAGAGAGAGAACTCAATGAGTCAAATGGACAATAAATGAAATAAATTAATAAAAGGACAATAATAAAGGAAAACACTTAAAAGTCCATTAAAAATAAAAATAAAAAACCGAAACATTAACATAAACAGCAAAAGTGAGGAAGAAAGAAACAATGAAAAAATAAAAAGACCAGCTTGTAACTCCTTATCAAAAATGGAAAGTACAATTAGTCTCGCCCACTACAAAAGACATTAATTGATTACAGAGGCATCACGTCAAAGGGCTCCACAGCTGTAAATGTTTCTCTCGCTCGCTTCAGGACCTACAGGACCTAGAGAGAGAGAGAGAGAGAGAGAGAGAGAGAGAGAGAGAGAGAGAAAGATTGAATTACTTCTAAATTGTGGAAAGAGGGAGAGAAAGACAAAAATAATCTCCATCTTGATTTACTACATAAACGTTGAGTGTGATTAAGAATTCTACCTCTTGACTTACTGCTGAGAGAGAGAGAGAGAGAGAGAGAGAGAGAGAGAGAGAGAGAGAGAGAGAGAGAGAGAGAGAGAGAATGCTGCAATACCTATGTTATTCTTAAACGCTGATTGAGAGAGAGAGAGAGAGAGAGAGAGAGAGAGAGAGAGAGAGAGAGAGAGAGAGAGAGAGAGAGAGACTCAAAAGGGGGAAAGACTAGGGAGAAATGATTCTGACGGTGAGCTCATCATGTATTCTCTTTGAAGTACAATGCGCTAAGTAATTCTTCCGTCAAAGACTCAGTTGAGAGGGACGTGGGAAGAGGGCTCTCTTTCTCTCTCTCTCTCTCTCTCTCTCTCTCTCTCTCTCTCTCTCTCTCTCTCTCTCTCTCTCTCTCTCTCGCTGTCTGATTTCCTCAAATATTTGCTTAGTTCATGTTCAGCCTTTGGAAATAACCACACACGCGCGTGGAGAGAGAGAGAGAGAGAGAGAGAGAGAGAGAGAGAGAGAGAGAGAGAGAGAGAGAGAGAGAGAAATTATACACACACACATATATACATATATATATATACACACACACACACACACACACACACACATATATATATATATATATATATATATATATATATATATATATATATATATATATATATATATATATATATATATAAAGGGGATTTGCTGAAAATCAAGCACAAATCAATTTGAATGATCAGGTAATGGAACGGAAACAGAAATGAAAAGAGCAGCCAACACAAGCCTCAGACGAAAACAACAACAGACAAGTGTGCTGATGGCATCCGTCACCCGTGGATGACGAGGACATCAGCAGCGATGCTGACGTGCGACATTACGAATTCTGTCAACCACCCGGCACGGATGGCAAAACATCACTGGGATGGCATCCTTACTTACGGAGACAGGATAATGATTAGTCCTATTAATAACATTCTAAGACTGCCATTACCACTGTCGTAGTTTGTAGAGATCAAATTTCTTACGAACAAGAGCTCCTTGGATTGTTACCAGCAAGCTCCCTGTTGCTGGAGATAAAACTTATCGATAACAGTCTCAGTGTCTCTAACTATATCACAGTTTTTTCGAAACGATGCGGCTTATCAATAACTGTCTCAGATTTTCATTAACAATGGCATATCTTGTGGAAATTTTTATATTTCATCGACACATTCTCTTACTGTCACTGACAGCCTCTAGTTTGTAGAAGTAAGTGTTATTAATAACAACATCAGATTGGTATTAACAACCTCATAAAGAAAAAAGCATGACTTACTAAGAACGAACCTAGCTTGTCATTAGAACCTCATCGTTTGTAAAAATGGCATATATACTTTCAGCAACGATGACTGTTAACGTTGCAGTTCATTTCAAGAACGTTAATTTTGAAACTTGGTCAATGATTTTCTGCTTGTATACGGCAATCAAGTTATTTTACTGAGTTGCTTTTGTTTGGTATAAATTTTTTATGCATATTTGGCTTTTATTTGCAGATTATAAACAGTCCACAAGCTTTTTCACACATCCACGTGCTGGATAAATCAAAGAAGAACTTATATAAAAGGCAGTAACAGAGATAATCCGCCGTTGACAACACCTAGACTTTGAACCATAAAAATAAATTAAACCCTTTGCATCTAAAAGGTAAACAATGACGAGACCTGGAGTTGTGACAATAAAAACATTCAGACTGGACAACAAAGACAATGTTTCAGTAAATCCAGCCAACCCAACAGCTGAGGATACGTAACTCACAAACAACTGGAACGTCAAGAACAAATAAAACGTCTGCCCTAAGCTGTGAAAAGGTTAAAAATAAACTCGACAGTCCATTCAAAAAGCTGAATTAAAACAAAGAGGGGAAAATCACGAGAGGACTCTCGTTGACGTCGCTTCCAGTCATTCGCACATGAATAAACTACTATGGCCATGAGAATTCACGTCAAGGTCATTCAGTGTCTATTATATATCTTTAATTAACTTCCTGTATTACTACAGACTGTATTACTACAGATTGCACTCTACCTACCTACTACAAAAGTAGGTAGGTAGAGTGCAGTCTTTTCTTCTATAGTCAACTGTATAGAATCTTGAAACATCGCAATAAGCGCTTTCATTCATCTGGAAAATCTATATTTCTATACATATGAAAATTATCATATTTTATGTTTTTATTTTGCCTCTACATATATAAATATACCAATAAAAAATGCAGTTCTTCTAATAATTTTTAGGTATACACTTCCCGTACGCCGATTCTTTTTTAAAAGACAGCATATTTGCTGATATTTTACAAGCTAAGTTCTTGGATTATTTGTTCTATGAGAAAACTATTTCTCATTTAGAAACTGTTTTCCTTTACTTCAGAACGTATCTGATTCCCTCTATACAGGCTTTTAGACTTCATAAGAATTACTGGCAAGGATCAGTAACTTAAAAGAACTTGATTTTCCCTCGTTTCTCAGTGACATTTGCCCTACCTATCAATGCTCTGGCGGAATTATGAAAGAGGTCAACGTTATCGGTTAAATAAGATATAGCGGAAGTGTGCTAAAATTCAGATACAATCTAAAAATGTAACTACTGCAGGTATTATGAATACTGCGAGAATTACGTATTATGTTTTCACTCGGTCCATCTCTCCGAAAATGTACAAAACTAAAAGCCGTGGATATTATGCCGGAGGCTAAATATCCTGGAATGCATTCGATCGACATGATGTGAGGAACAGGGCGGAATGGTGCACATGTGCATTCCCGAACAATTTACTTCCTGTACATAAAAAACAATCGCTTCACTTTGTAAATATTTTTTTCTTCTGCTAATCATCGCTTACAATATTAAATATGTATAAACAATAAGGAAAAAGAATTCAACAAGGTTTGCTTGCCTTAAGCAAAAATGAATGACGTTTAATTTTCAACTTTCTGCTCCTGATCAATCTGTCTTTTACCACTGCTGAGGCTTTTCTCCGCTGCTACCAGCTAACACCGATCTCCGCAAATATTATCCATTTCCCATTCTATAAACACCAGAAAAAAAATTTAACCAATCTCTTAAACTCTCTTTCTTTCATCAGCTGTCATTAGAAATCACCACCAATCTCTCCGTTATTTCATCATTCATAATATTTTCCCTTACACAGAAACTTGTACTTATATTTCTCGAACTTTCCCTAATTTTTATCAACACTTTTTATTCTCATTTTAGTGGTCCGAGCCAGTGATAATGTGCAGCAATTTTTAGCCGTTACAAATCACTATATATGTACTGAGTAATAACAACCGAATACATTACAAACTATGCATGATTACTGATATTTTTAATGAAAAAAAAACAGTGCTTGATGGGAATAATGGTATTTAAGGTTCAATACTTGACCTGGATACTTCATCAAGGACGCTTGCGAATACACTTGACCTCTGTAGTACGACGAATAATTTTTATGAATTCTTTTTCTACAGTTTAAATGCTCTCTCTTCTCAAACGGGCTTTAAAACTCTCTCTCTCTCTCTCTCTCTCTCTCTCTCTCTCTCTCTCTCTCTCTCTCTCTCTCTCTCTCTCCAAATACGCTGTAAAACTACACAGCGCTCTAGCAGTGAGCTATTTTTGTCCTAATCCTTGAAATTAAATCAAATCAAAACGCAAGGGAATTGCCAGAAAGCTTTAGACTTATTGGACGATATGAAAACAAATGCCGGCAAATCGATGCACTTATTCACATGGCGTTGCGGCAATCCTATTATAAGAAGATTTGTCAGTCACGTATGTAGATGCATATGTATGTACTTACGACGGGTGTGCAGGAAGGAACGCTGATCAATGTATACCGGAGTGGAGGCATGTATTATTTTTGCTCTCTCTGTCGACGTATACAAATGGAAACAACTTTTCGCCGTCTCTTCTGCCTCCATCAGAATGCGGGCTACTGCCGGCATATGATGCTGCTGCCGCTGTTAAAAACGGCTGCGTTCATTTCATGTGGGCCGAATCTCCTTTTCGACGTATTTCCATTAAAATAAATTAATATTAAAGTGGCAGGAAGAGTCAGTAAGAATATGACACTCTTTTTCCATTCTGCCTAAATTCCACAATCAAAACGGTAGAAAATTAAAACAATTGAAAATTCATGGTCGTGGCGTATTTAGGACTATATATAACTGCGGAACGGGTTGCCAGTTCATAAAATAATAGCCGAGTAACTTGATAATGTTTTCTAGGGTTTATAAAAAAATAAAGAGGAACCAAAGGCAACACAAAGGTGAGCAATTATCACTAGCTGAGTTTTTCCTTACAATTACTTTTCTTGTTGAGAGGATATGTCGAAGATTTATTCTGGAAATAATTTATATGACTGAAATCTTTTCACAGAATCCCTTACAGCCCATTAAAAAAAAAAAAAAAAAAAAAAAAAAGTAAAAATGTGTGAAGTTTCTTCGGGGCAATCAAGTTTTCTGTACAGCGTATAATCAAGGCCACCGACAACAGATCGATCTTCCAGTGGTCTCGGTATAATGCTGTATGAGCCGCGGCCCGTGAAACTTTAACCACGGCCCGGTGGTGGCCTGTCCTATATCGTTGCTAACTTTAAACCTTAAATAAAATAAAAACTACTAAGATTAGAGGGCTGCAATTTGGTATGCTTGATGATTGGAGGGTGGATGATCAACATAGCAATTTGCAGCCCCCTAGGCTCAGCACTTTTTAAGAACTGAGGGCGGACAGAAAAAGTTCGGACAGAAAAAGTGCGGACGGACAGACAAAGCCGGCACAATAGTTTTCTTTTACAGAAAACTCAAAGTAATGAGGGCTTCTACTTACAATGTTTTCTCTTGAAAGTATAGAACAATGATCTTACTACTTATTTTCATCATTATTCATTAAAACTGTAATCTTTTTCGCTAAACAGTTTTTTAGCGATAGTTACACTGGATAGTAAAAGCAAAATTGTTCTTTCTACGGCTGTTGTTGTTACTGTTTTTTTTAGCAACACGAGTCATAAATACTTTGAAAGACTGGCATTGTTTTTTTATTCCATGGAAGGTTTCAACATATTATTTCTTTCTTTTGCATATTATTCATTCAGTTCAAGACAGGGCAATACATCTCGGTGGCAATCAACTTGATTACGGCCGATATCACTATGGCAAGACATAAGAAATCAAGTTCACTCTAACTTACACCAAATTTCACCTCTACGGGAATCAACTTTATCTTACAAAGTTTGTATATCAATTTTAACGTAATCAATTCATTCCAGGTGCTGACTGCAACACTGAGGTAATCAATCTTACTCTAACTCAGATCATATTCCAACTGTATGGCAGCTAATTTCATTCCAAATGTGAACTACAATAGTGTCAATCAACTTTAGGCCAACTAAGATAATATTCCACCTCTATGCATTCGACTTCATTCCAACAAGTATGACAGTGCAACACTGGAGCAATCAACTTTACGCCATATGAGACAATATTTCAACACTATGGCAATCATCTTAATACCAACCTGGTAAACGTATGAATATTGTTGCAATCAGCTTTTTTTTTAAATGCTGATGGATAAGTCTAAATTAAAAATACATTAACATTTTTAGAACATTTTCTATTTTGTTCATCTCAGTGAAGCTTACAATAAAACTGGTTTCATTTCAAGAAGACTTTTATGTAGTGTACATTTCTCGCATATCATTCCTTCATACTTTTAATTTCACTCTGAAAGACAGCGTCTCAGGTGAGATGAGTCTCTGGATGTCCGAGATGCAACTGGTGTACACACACACACACACACACACACACACATATATATATATATATATATATATATATATATATATATATATATATATATATATATATATATATATATGCATATATATACATATACATATGTATAGATATACATTTTATAATATATATATATATATTTATATATATATATATATATATATATATATATATATATATATATATATATATATATACATATATATGTGAAAAGTATCTAGGAGAAAAAGTGAAGTACAAGGTATGAATAAAGACAAACCTAAAGGTTCATCCACATAAAACACAAAAAAAAACCGCCAGAAAACGCCACCAATGACAAAACAAAACAATAAAAATAAAAGAAAATATCCATTAGGATTCCCACATGCATAAATTGTCATCGCAAGCATATCCAATCGGGGCGCACGAGCGGAAATCCGACCCGAATAACAGCCACGGACCAATAGTGGAGAGAGCGGCGAAATCAAAATAACACGGCATCACCGAACCCATAAGAAAACAATAAGGGACAAAATGTGACACGAGGACCATTCCCAAAAGCAAGCAATTGAATTTCAAGCAGAAGCATCCGATCTCTTCGTGCCATTTCCCCCCACTCTCGGGAGCGCTGGAATTTCTCGGCGAACCGCCTAGCCTTCTTCCAAGTACACATTATGAAGAAGAAGAAGAAGAAGAAGAAGAAGAAGAAGAAGAAGAAGAAGAAGAAGAAGAAGAAGAAGAAGAAGAAGAAGAGGAAAATATTATTATGGGTGTTGAAAACCAAGACGCCATAAAATCTCTGCTCTCCATTTTATTCATTCATCTTCGATAATTTTTGGTTATTTTGATCCTGACATGGTGATATTTTACTCGTTAAAAATATGTATGTATGTATGTATGTATGTATGTATGTATGTATGTATGTATGTATGTATGTATGTATGTATGTATGTATGTATGTATGTGTATATATATATATATATATATATATATATATATATATATATATATATATATATATATATATATATATATATATATATATCAATAATATATATATATATAAAACTATTCAGCCAAAATGAGGACTAACTGAAATGGAAAATCAAAACTTTATCACACCAAAATTGAGATACATGAAATGAAATGGAAAATCAGCAAACAAAATTTTATTAATTTCAATTTGACTCAAAACACAAAAATGAAAATCAAAATTGCTAACAAAATTTCTGTTAATTTCTTATTTCGACTTCAAAATTGTACTCAATCGCGGTAGTATAAATGAAGAATTGCAAGACTTCTAAAGCCACATGAAAAATGTTTCAAATACGAAGCACACACTGAGGGTTTTATTTCACTGTTCAAAATGTCCCTTTAAAGGTAACATGGTGCCCAACAAATCCTTGAAAGATGAGTAAAGTTGGCTGTGAATTAACGATAAAATCTAATCGATAATGCAACTGAGCTGGCGATAAATCTAACTAATGAAATCACGAAACTCAATATGAAATCTTTCACTGGATTCCGTGCGGACGCCCCAAAAGCATATCATGGGTGCAATGCGGTCCTAATAACGCCCAATATAAAATTTGGCCGTGGACCCAGCGAGGACCCAATCATACCTCACTTGAAAGCTTTCATAATAAAGTTTTGCTTTAGTAGCGATTCCAAGTCTCGATTAAATTCTGTTTGTAGCCAAGCTGCCTCTTCCAGCATTTACTCTGTGAGAATGATTCATTCTGGGGAGGTATGACTATGCAGCTAATGGTTTCCAAGTGCTGCAAGAAATGGGGTTCTTTTTTCTTTTCCATTCTTTAGGAATTCATTATTATCCATTATTAAGCCACTTCACGTATCGCCAATTGCAAGAATTTGAAATTCTCTTTCATTTTCCGCGCTCTGTTACTTTATCATTATTCATTTCCTAAAGTTATTAAATCACCTTTCTAAAGAGTCACAGAGTTAACCATAAGGATTTAATTTTAAAAAAGTGGATAATACAGCAAGTCGAAGTTGAAGTAGTAGGACAGTTAGGTGGTAAGCAACGAAAGGGAACGAAAGAGAAGTAAAAGGCAGAAATGTTCCGTAACATTTTATACTACCTACAGTTTCCTGCACAAGGTTTAATGTACGTGGGTACCCACAAACTGGCCTCCATGATTGTTTAAATTTTTTTTTTTTTTTATATATTCGGTAACATTCCTTATCCATCGGTTGGCTGACTTCTATTTACCCGCGTCATAAGCCCTTTATAAAAATAAAACTGAATCCTAGTTTCAAGGAACGCGTCATCTACGCTTGTTCATACATAACGAAATGAAGTGTTATTACTAAGGTTAATAACTGCCTCGAACTGACCCAGGGCTGAAATTAATTTATGACACGACGTGTGACAAGCTCTGAAATATTTCTTGCCATAAATAATCTTAGGGGCTGCTGTAATTGAGAAAGGGCTCAAAATGAGAGCCATAAATTATTTTCGCCATGGCTCATGAAGCAAGAAGGAGCTTAAAAACCAAGTTCTCGTGACACATCGTGCGGCACTATTTTTACAAACTGTCGGAATGCATGGCAGCTTAAAATGACGGATAAATTTATATACAGTACGATGAGATCGTAATTAGACAAAGCAATTGAATGCTCTTAAAAAGACGAATACATTGGTATAACGAGAACAATTTTCAGTTATCCGAACATCATAACTAAAGACAATCACTACGAAAATTTTACAGAATTTAGGGCTACTAAAATTAATTAAACTACTGCAAGAGTTAAAAAATGGACATGGGCAGGAGGAACGGAACCTGAAAGCTGTACTTTATGCGGAGAATATATAATATTTAAACCAGCGTCACAAAAGGTCAACGACACCCAAATAAAACTGAATGGATGAAAGAGAAGAAATACAAACAGAGGCCAAGTTATGGAGGGATGGGCGGGGTAGGTCAGATAAACTCCATGATACGCAAAGAATATATATGCTAAACTAGCATCACAACATTAAGAGATCAGAACCACCGAAATTTAATTCAAGAATAAAAAAAAAAAAACTTGAGGAGGCGAGTCCTAAAAACACGTAAAAGTCAAAAGCAACAAGGCCAAAGACGCCGGAAGTGTAAACAGAGCGGAGACCCTTAACCCGGAGGAAGTCTTGAACAAAATGGAGCATAAATATCCAGCGAGATAAATCATGTAGGGTCAACAAGGCCGCGTGGGTAAACGCCTCTCAGCAAATGCAAAATTGTTTGCATTCCTCGACCGAGTATAATTAGGTTGTTTGCTGACGCACTTTAAATACTTTTTTGCGACTTAGCAAAGGATTTGAAAAAAAGGATCAAGGAAGTAATCCTTGGGATTAAGAGCACTCCTCCGCCAGCCAACTGGGACGCCACTTGCGACATCCTGTCCTTTTCAGCGTTCCAGAGTCTGGTTTCATCACTCCAGTGCTGGAAGAAGGTTGCCGACGTCGAGTTAATTTTACATTCAAATTAATTACTCATGCATTCATCGGGTTATTTATTTTGTTTGTCTATTTAATCTTCGTGGGCAGTTCTGTCAACACTGCAGGAAGAGCCTAATAACTTTGGATCTCTTTCAGTTTTATCTTTGTTTTATGATTAAGAGACTGAAACGGGTTAGCTATCCAAATGCAATAAGGTCACTGCAAGGAAACGTTTGTTACATAAAGACACAAGACAACCTCGGGACTACATGACCTAGAAGCAGAGGAAACTTAACACGTCTTGACTGAAAACATGGGGAAATTAGTTCATCCATAAATACCAAAATACAAACAGACTTAGACTGACACAACCCTTCATAAATTCATGATTTTAAACCAGTCCTTCCTTAACTTATCGAAAAACAAATCAATTAACGCTACTCTGGTCTTCAGGCGCGATCATTAATTATCGTCAATTTCCCCTAATTAAATTCTCCTGGTGTTATTTTTCCCACAGTCATGATATGACAAGTATCGTACTCACTACCGTAGTTAGTGATTAAAGGTAAATGGCTGTGGTCCAAACATTCTTTACGATGTCAATTTATTATGACAAGGAGGAAGTAAGTTAAAAAATACCGACTCACGGATGAGATCATAACTGGATTAAAGAATATATATAAAAGGGCCTCTCCCATTTTGATATATCTTTGGGTGAAGAGTAATGGGAGAATATGAATTGTTTTTCTTTCGCCACCACGCTCATGTCACTCAAGTAATTACTCGTGTGACGCCCAGTCATTATTCAAACGATACGCACGTGCCGGCGAGGGAACTTCAGGTATGACAAACATGTCAATCACGATTTTGCGAGCATGGCTCACACATCAAGTCTCTTATTAGGAACGCATCCTCTACGATGAAGAAGGAAATGAGAGACAACGTGGGAAAGAACAATAATAAACAGGCTTCCACCATTTCCACCGACTGCAAACCCTCCTGGCACATGAAGAAAACGAGTAGCCATTTTGTTTTTCGGGGGTCTGGCGTTCATGTCTTAGCAACGGGAAACATCTCTTTTTGGCGGCCTTAGCTTCGCGTAAGCCCTCGTCCTGTTCTGAACTCTCACAAAAATCCACTCCCTCCATTAAGGTGGGAGGGGAAAAAAATCTAATGCAATTTGGAATTTTACAGAAAAGGGATTGGTGGTCCGAGACAAGGAGGAAGGATAAGGAGGTCCATGTTGGGGAGGAGGGGGAGGCGACGGAGGAGGAAGGGCAGGAGGAGGAGGAGATGGGTGAGGAAGAGACAGGGACTGAGAAACACAAAGTTCAGTTGGAGGCGATGGGGAGGATGGAAGGGGACAAACTTAAAGCATAAAGAAATTTCGACATAATCAAAGACGCTATTCTCGTCAACTGGCGCTCCCGGTTAATCTACCTGGTCTCTGTCCCTGCTCTTCCTCTTGTCTTTTCTTCCAGTTCTCTTTCCTCTCTCCTCTACCACCTCCTTCTCTTATCCCTCGTCTTCTTTCCCTTTTTATTTATTTTTTTCGGTCCAGTCACGTCGTTTTCACTGCAATTTTTCACCACTTTGCGTTGCAGACTTTTAGCGGTTGTTCCAAGTGGTATGTCCAAATTTTTTCCCCTTTCTTTACCCCTCTTCTCCGTATGCGGTTTCCCCATTTTTATTCCAACTTTCCCTCTACTTCAAAAGTGATATTTTCATTGAGTTTTACCACGTACTTTTTCCCCCTCTTTCGTATGAAGCATTTCCATGGTCTCCTTTTCACTTCTTTCTTCTTGAATGGAATTTTCATTTATTTTCTCTCACGTCTTCCCTCTTCATGCGTATCATTACATATTCTTTGTCCTCTCACCCTTCATGTTACGTACTGCGTCCTTCTATTACTTCTTCCTCCTCTTCTTCGTAGACAGTATTTATTTTTATAAGTTTTCTTAATTTTTATTCTCGATGTAAGCGGAATTTACAATGTTTTATTTTTGTAAAATTTCTCCCTTCTGCGTAGCCGTTATTTTCATATTTTTGTTCTCACTGCTAAGTTTATTGTATTTACCAGTTTTACGGTTTTCTTCTCTTCACAACTACTATTTTTTCCAGTTTTCCCCACTTTCTTAATCATTCTTACCCTAATCAACTGGTTTAATAATTTAATTTGTCCTTTTTCTTAAATAAAAATTGCCTAAAGGAATAGGTCTATTCCTCATATTTCTTGGTCTCAGCAACTTTACTTCCTTACTTTTGTCTACCTTTATTCAGCGTCCTTGCTGACTTTTTAACTGATGTAGATGATGACTCCATTAATAAAAAAAAAAAATGTTGAGGTTTACTTTCTTCCAGGTTTCTCCAATCTTTCTTACGTGGTATTCACCATCAGTTTTCGCTTTTTCTGCCTCATAAATGCTAATTCCTACAAGAAATTTGACTGCCACGTTTCACCTTCTCCTAGCAACGTCAATGACCTTGACCTTTATTTATGTTTGATTTTTTATTTTCTTTTATCAGTGAATACTACCTATCTCTTGCACATTCTAACTTTGTCTGGATGTTTACCATGCCCCTTTAAATCATTATAAGTCTTCACGTTATATTATATAATACTAGTGAAATCGGATCTTTATAATATATTAGTTGCTTATTTTCTGTCAATAATTCCGTTGTCTCCGGAATTTCACTGATCACAAATTTTCTCCGTCGTTCTAAAACTGATTTCCGGCTTCCGGATAATTTTGGGCAACATTCGCTCTCGGTTTTATTTCAATAGCACGAGAATCATTATTATTATTATCTGTGGCTGCTAAGTTATATTAAGTGTCCAGTTTAAAGGGCCGGACGGTACCCATACAAACAATGTTCATAAAATTTGAGTTGGGCCATACCCCTTCCACCGAAGCTGTCTAGTCAAACGCCTACTGATTTGGTCATATGCTGTTAACAATTTGAATAAGATGCTTTGCTATTTGAGATATATCTTCAAATCTATTCATTGCTCAGTGTTATTATATGATTATGCGCAATTCTAAAATTACTTTTTTTTCACTCTATTTTTACTTAAATGGTCACTATTTTCAGTGAAAACTTTTTCCACCATGGCATTACCGTACAGCTCGCTCTACAATAATGTATTCATATGATGTATAATACAAATCTGACAAAGTTTCACACTTTCACTTCGTCATTTTTACATTCTTCTTGAATGCCCAATCAACGTCCTATAAAACTGACGCTAAGAAAAATTCTATTAAGAAAACGACTGACGATATTAAATTTCAAAAAGCGACAGCAATGTTTTCTACTTAATCTTTCTCTCTCTCTCTGTCTGTCTGTCTCTCTCTCTCTCTCTCTCTCTCTCTCTCTCTCTCTCTCTCACATATTCACTGAAACTATACCAATCCCAAATAGGGAGACATCACGTGGAAACGAATAGTTTCCTTCCTCAACAAACAATTAGTCCATTTCCTTCAAACTGTTTTTGTTTTTTAGTCACAAAACCCATTCTGGTTCTGGCGTGATTTTTTTCTATCTGGCGTAAATCGCCTCGCATGACAGCCATTATATATAAATTTCCATATATTGACTTCCAATATATATCGCATCAACTCTCGGATACTTGTATGTCAAATATCCGGCGGACAAAAAAAACACAATCCTATTCATTTTTTTTTTTTTTTGTCCGCGACTATATTGAACACTCAAAACTTTCCGCACATAAAAATCGAAAATAGTTGGAACGCCGACTAAAATGCTCCGATAGAGAACGGACATACACAGACACACACACAAACACATACACACACGCGGAATGGGAGAGAGAACATTTGAATTCCAAATATAAAGCAATCTAGAGCACAAACATAGTTGCTTTTTGTATTATACAGTTTGGGGGTAAAATAAACAAAATTTGCCTACTGAATACACATTTTTTTACGTCTATGTGTATGAGGGTTGGGAGGGGAAGGGGGAGGAAGAGACGATGGTTGGAGTAATGTTAGGAGGGAAGGAGGAGGGAGGGGAAGGGGACAGATAGCAGTAGTGAATTCAAATATTATTCAAATTCGAAGTGGCTTCGGCGTCAGTTGCTATCCAGGGCTGCTATCCCGGGGTTCGGGAAAGAGCGACAGGGACAGAAATGCTATTAGATGAGACTAACAGTTAACGAAATTCCTTTTTTTTTCTATTCCTTTTTTAATAAATCACTGACAGAGTGATGTTTGTTAAGCCTCTCTGTCCATCCACCCCCCTCCTCCTCCTACCGGTGGTGGGTGGAGGGAGAGGAGAGGGAGAGGCGGGGGCGGGGGCGGCTTTACCCCGTCTACAGTCACACCTCCCTTCTTCCACTTTTGTTTTTCTCTTTTCACCCGCATATCTGACGCAGCGGATGGCCCAGGGAATTACGGCTGGTGTTGTTTTACCGTCTGGCGTACCTATTTGAGAGAGAGAGAGAGAGAGAGAGAGAGAGAGAGAGAGAGAGAGAGAGAGAGAGAGAGAGAGAACAATGATTGGTAGTTGAGAAATTACTTGACCAAGAGAGTGAGAAATAAATTATGCTTCCAGTGGGACGGAAACAAGAGAACATGAGCTTGGAAGAGAGAGAGAGAGAGAGAGAGAGAGATTCTTTGACTGAGAGACACAGATGACGACAAACAATGACTGATGAAAAAGCGAAAGAAATTCGGAGAGAGAGAGAGAGAGAGAGAGAGAGAGAGAGAGAGAGAGAGAGAGAGAGAGAGAGAGAGAGAGAGAGCTGCAAAACCCTCCCCGCGTGAAATTTTAGCCTTTTAACTTTGTATTTACCTATTTCATATTTAGCTCCGGTCCCTATCGGTCGATCGTTACAGGGAGGGAACACCACTTCATTTGCATCGCCCAAAATCACTTTCACTCGGTGGAAAAAAAAAAAACCCTTTCCAAGTGGTCAAACAGAGCGTGTTGATGCACCGCTGAATGATTTTACATAGGCTGCTCCCACTTCTGTGATGGGCGCGGGTAGATTGAGTGTTCGAAAAAGTCATCGGATGATGGATTTAAAATCAAGCGCTATCTCTGACAAGAGTGTATTGACAGGCAGATTTGGAATAATCATAAAAATAATATAATAATAATCGAAAATGGATAACACGCCAAGCGAAACAACAATGGCAATAACGACACATTAAAAATAACCTTTATCATAATTATAATCTGTAAATGGCATATATATTTGAGTGTGTGATTAGTCTTTATAACTGAGCACTAATCTGTTGTTGTGGCGAGAGAAAATTTTTTTAAATTTTAGCATCGATAATTCGTTTCATTTGTTGACGACTATAAAGACAACTATTTCATCTTAATATTTAACTCTTTGTTTAGAAACAACAACAATGATATTGATAATAACAGCCTTTCATTAAAAGTGAACATCAGGAAACTTTGAATAAACAAATTAAACATTCTTATGTCTCTTTCTATATTTTTCTGTTGAGAAAAGGCAGTGAATTTCAATGTATATCCTCACTTGTTTGCAAAGAAATACCAAGTCTTACATAATAAAAAAAAATCCTGAAATATGTGGAAGTCAGTCAGTACTAGTTTACAATAAACTCTGCAGCATTTTAACACATGGTTTCGTGTCCACGATAATCGGAAGTTTGGATAAATTGTTTACTTATCGTCATTTATTTCTGCAAGAAGGTGTATATGAGTGTGCTTTTGAAGCGGAGAATGTTATCAAGTTGATGGCAGTAAGAATGTATTAAGGGGGATGCAGCGATTAAAATAAAAAGTCAATCAAATAAACTACAACAGTAAAATAGCAATAATAATAGTAATGACAAACTTTACCACAAGTCAACGAAACCATCACTGAACTGTCATTACGTATAATAAGGCCGAATAAAAAAGAAAATCAACTTCATACAAGCAAAGTTAATAAGTATCAAATAATGGGTTTTCATTCTGATCAGTTTTATTAGAGTATTGCATTTCTTTTGTTTTCGAAAAATAAAAGAAATTACAATCCCCAATTTCCGAAGCAATTGGTTATATTTCCAAGGTCGTTCAAAATGACAGTTATATGATTTTTGCATGTGCAGGTAGCTCCTGCAATATCGGATAAATTTTGCTGCAAATAACATCAGCAACTAAAGATGACTTTTGTTTCTAGTTTTGTGACCTTAAACTATGAATTTACTAACGAAGTTCAAGTGAAAATAGGGGCTAAAAAAGTGAATGTAGCCGGAAGTTAAAATATATTATCAGAAATGAGTTTATGTAATTTTTTATTTAAAAAAATGTAAACAAATGAAACAAAGTACTGGGCGTACAAATAGTTTGCTTATATATTAGTCAGATGAATCAAGATTTATTAAATTAAAATACACATACGATGAAACCCAAGGAATCGAAAAATAAATAAAACAAAGCAACTTTGAATAATGCTAAACCAGAGAAGATCAACTCCAAATCCTGTAAATATGTGTCTAAAACTTCCATTATTACCTTCCTATCAGTTTGTCCTATCAATATAAAAAGATAACTTGACAGCAAACTGAAACTGGCAGAGAAAACATCCCCGAATATTCTTCTCATAACGAGAAATTTTAACACCTTCATAACGACAAGTTTTTCATCTTTCTAACCATTATAAAACCTAAATTCCAGAGTAATTCCAATATCTTGCATTATGGTCACAGGTTACAAGCATAGGCCTTCGACATCAGTATTTTGTGTTTGTTTTTTATTCTTAGTTTTGAACACTGATGAGGAACGCCGTAGAGGTGTTCGAGAGTCTGTCCTTGTAACTTTTGACCAAAATACTAGGTAATGGAATTACTGAGGATTTTTACGGATGAAAACTAATCACGACATTATGACTTTTTCTGCATTAAAAAATAATTTTGAATAGCTAATGTTTTTTCTTTCATTCTTACATTTACAGCCAAAATATTTCACTAACATGACGGTAAACTGGCATTGACAATTCCTTTAATTATTACAGCCCTTCTTTCCTCACCTTCCTTCCCCTTCTCCTATGATTTTAGAAGCGTTATCGTTTGAATTATCATTCTTAAAAACGCGAGAATATTACATTCGAAATTAAATAAAACAAACTCGAAGAGTATTCGTCCTAACAAAATTACTACGTCTGGGCATGAACAACCTAATTACAATCATTCTTCCAGAGTGATCTAGCAAGGGTCTCCCTCGTTCTTGGTATCCCAAAGGCACTTTCATTAACAATCACAATACCCAAGAATCTGTAGGTAGAAATACTTTGTCCCGTGGTCGCTGTAGGCAAGCTAACTGGATTATTTATTATGAAGATCAGACAAAAACTGATGATAAAAAAATTCTCGGGGGCGGTGGAAAAAAATTGTTGGAAGAATAAATCTCTGTCCATAAAACCAAGTAAATAATCTCTCTCTCTCTCTCTCTCTCTCTCTCTCTCTCTCTCTCTCTCTCTCTCTCTCTCTCTACCATCACGACGTCCTTATTTACCACCCACACAAGGATGATTTCCTTTCATGGGAAAAAAATATAAAAGATTTCCCTTTTATTCCGTACAATATAAACAGAGACATAGGAGAGAATCTTAACCTCTTCCCTGATTCCCCTGAGGGACCTCCCTAATCCCCTAAAGTAATTGATCAACCCCAAAAGGAAACCGGGATTTTGTTTTTACCAGGAATTTCCCATCCTTTTCTTCTGTCGCTCTTCCTTTTCATTATTAGATCTCTCTCGCAGTGATTATGGGCTTTCCTCCAGGATTCGCCCGGGTAATACTTTTACAGCCACATATTACTCTCAACTTGCTGTTTGGTACAATGCTCATTCAAGTCAACCTAAGCAAAGTTAATCTTATCCATAAACAAACCGAAAGCTGTGTATTGTTATTATAATACTGGATTACCGACTGAGGGCATCTAGTGATTCACTGACTCACTCACCTGTCTGTCTGTCTGTCTGTTTAACTACCTACTTGCTCGCCACGCAGCTAAGGTTAAGATTTTTTGTTAGCCATAACTTTTGAACTATCGAGAAAGAGACTTCATAGTTAGGCTGAATGCTCCACTAAAGAAGTCTATGTACAGAATAAGGGCAAGGTCATCACTGGACTTCATCGGTTAGAGAGGAACTTGCTACACCCCGGGCACTGTTTCTCAAATACATATCTTGTTCGACTTTACATTGTATTTTCATAAGCTTATCCGTTCTCTTCTCAATAATAATTATACTCACACTATATTACTCTCATACAATTTTTGTAGGCCGAGTAGAGTTCAGTGCCACATGATATGATAACTTTTCCTTTTTTTTTTTTGCTGAAAACAATAGTCTTCTTGTTTTACCTTATATCTGCATCTCTACCATATTACTCTCAAATGGTTATTCGAATTTATATAGTCAGATTCAGAAGTCCACAGAAATTCAATCTTTACACAGTGAAAGTTTTTAGTGGTAAGTGTGAACTAACCTCTGAATTTAACTATAAAATTAAGTGCAAATACAGAATCAAAACTGCTTTTTTCATTAGAAACAAAAAGTATTTTTATTCAATGTTTTTTTTTACTGATTTAAGCATTTATATATAGGTACTTATACTTTCTAGCATAACCATAAATCTCTATATTTACTACGAAAGTTTGCAGGAATTAAAGTCTTTCGTGTGATTTATAATTGTTTAATTTTCCTCATTATTTATTCTTTTAAGAACTTCCACAAACGCATTTCCAGAGAGTCATCGGCATCTTTTATCAGCCTTTTATCTGTCCTTATGTACTGACTCCTGAGTGAAAAAAAACACGGATTAAGACTCAGGAATAACTGAGGAATATTATAAGCGTGTCCAGTATTTCTGTACGAGAAAAATCTAACGTAAGCTTATTCGTTTACTATTACCCAAGTGTTCTTTCTTGTGATTTTTTTGTTACACTTTTTTGTTCTTCTAACTGATATGTAGCGTAGAAATAAAATAAAAGACTTAAGCGAAAAAACTAGACAAAATACTCAAGTTATTTATGGTGAAAGTCACATTATCATAGCCCAGTTGTTGCACACACACACAGAGAGAGAGAGAGAGAGAGAGAGAGAGAGAGAGAGAGAGAGAGAGAGAGAGAGAGAGAGAGAGAGAGACTATCCTCTGTAGCCACTCAAATGCCAAGCATAAATATATAAACAAGCAAAAACATAGATCATCCCGTTTATTAAACGTCACCTACACGCGGCAATAATGGTGAAACGACTAAAAAACAAAAAAAAGGAGTATTGAAATAATAGCAATTACGGGGCAGCAGTAACGATATTGCTCTGGCTAACGTAATTACGCCTAATGATACCAACGAAATTATCGCGGTATCCATAGAGAAACAGGACCACTTCTCATTTGCCATCACTGAGAGAGAGGATCGAGAGATAATCGCTGAGAGAGTATTGAGATATAATAGCTGAGAGAATATTATGAGGTAATAGCTGGGAGAATGTTAGGAGATGAAAATGGGAGACTATTAAAAGAAATGACTGAAAATAATCACTGAGAGATACTTAGCTGGGAGAATGTTAGGGAATGAAAACTGGGAGACTATTAAAAGAAATGATTGAAAATAATCACTGAGAGATATTTAGTTGGGAGAATGTTAGGAGATGAAAACTTGGAGACTATTAAGAGAAATTTTTTAAAATAATCACTGAGAGATATTATGAGAAAATATTGAGATGACATCTGCAAGAATATTTAGACAATTCTATGGTTTCTTGAATAAACAATCTTCATACACGTGATCAAAATTCCTTTTAATATTTCATATTGCCAGAATATACATATAATTTCCGTCTTTGTGAAGTAACCATTTTAAGTTGGAAGAAATACGTATGAGAGAAACTTGATATAATTGGCTGACAGGCATTACTCCGGCTAGTGGAATAACCGCTTTTCTTAATAGATTCTTAAAAGTTGCTTTATAGTTCAGCTCTCACTGAACGTTAAGCGTATTTACCAATGTGTTGATCGGTCACACTACGAAAATATTACTGAACTCTTCAAATTTTCATATAAACTACATGCGTATACGCACATTCAATGAGCAAGCATAAGTAAGGTAACGTATAAAAATGCCCATTAAGAACTTGGCACTTATCATCTCGTCTGGTGACACAAAGTTTATACATATATTATGAAAGCGGAAGTTATACAAAAGAATATACATAAAGCTGGTAAATTAAATACGTATAGACAACCAAGCAAACGGGAATTCACGTCCAGACAAACAGGCACCAATACACAAAGCAAACTTTCAATAATAATGAAGTAGCAAAAGCATGTGTATAGACATTAGAAGATGAGCCGATTGGTTAAAAATATAAAGCCTAAATGCATTATGATAATTACTAACCACCGCATTGTCACATAAACACATAAGTAGTTCTGAGTATTGCAAGGATAACAGTACTTATTTACGATTAAAATATTTCGTAGAAAGAGAAGTATACCAATAAATACAGAGGAATGGTATTTATAATTAATTCAAAGAATACTGAAGATAGCAAACCTACTTATTAACGATTCAAATATTCGATAAAGAGGAAATTGCCTTTGACAAGACGAGGATGAACAGTAAAATCGGACGTGGAAAGGACGTAGATTTTCACTAGCAATGCTTATGAAGACACTTGTATTTCCCCCGAACCCCTCTGGGCGTGAGGGCGGGCGGGAGGGCGACGCGCGCGCGCGCGTGTGTGTGTGTGTGTGTGTGTGTGTGTGTAAAAACTACTGATGGCCAAGCACATAGAAATAAAATTCCAAACTTGTACAGACTAAGACAATTGCTAGCATGTCTAAATTTCAACTCCTATTCTAAGAGATGGCTTCGAATACAAGACTCAAACCTTACAAAATAACAATGATAAGACCATGAACAAAAAGATAACTTCCACTAAACGAATCAAATTATCTACCATTTCCCTTTACAGGAATCAGAAAAAAAAACAACTCACAAAAAAAAAAAAAAAAAGTCCAGCCAATTCCCCCTGAAAGGGATCAGGAGGAACTACAGTAAAAGCATAAAAGAACTAACACGAACGCCAAAACAGACAATCCCCGTTGGCCTATTACGATGATAATGAATTCTTGCTCCGCGTTTGAATAAAGCCTTTTTTGAGTAATAAACAAACATTTATGAGGAAAAATCCTCCGGCTTAACTTAAAAAAAAAATACCGGAATGCTCGAAGTCTATTATATCCAGCGCATAAATTACGCATAAAACGAGACTGCATAGCACTCCCAGCTTTTGTAAAAATAACCAAGGCTAGTCTACTGCAGTGAGTAATGTACTGCTTTTATTAGCAAGCACTGAACTCTGTTTGTCTGTCTGCTTGTTTGTCTGTCAATCTGTCTTTCAAATTTGCTTGTATTTCAGTCTGTCTTTCAATTCAAACTCTTTCCTTTCTCTCGTTGAACTGATTGTTAAAAGAATTAAGGATTTAATTATTCCCTATTGTATGACTGAAGGTAGTGGTATGGGAATAATAAACAGTAAAACTAGCTGTTAATAAAATGTCCGGGGAAATGCATCATGTCGAATTAATGATGTACTGGTTCACAGTACCAAGCAAATACCAGATAACAGGGACGATTTAAATGAACAAAACATAAGCATCTATCTATCTATCTATAGTTCTTTTTAGCAGAATTTTATATATTTATTTATTTATTTACGTTAGTTAGTTTTCTTTTTTGCTTTTTCTTTTTAATCAAATTTATATGTATTTCTGTTTAGCAGAATTTTATTTTTAATTTTTATAACATACTATAAAAGTGAAAAGATCACATTTAGTATTTGGCGTCGGTGACCCTGGTAGTTGTGACGCCAGATAACCCACAATTAATCAATCAATCAATCAATTAATCTATCTATCTATCTATCTATCTATCTATCTATATATATATATATATATATATATATATATATATATATATATATATATATATATATATATATATATATATGCGCAGTACCTTAAAAAAGGACAAATCGATGGATATGGGACGTTAT
>NC_089750.1:15152552-15175052 GCF_040412425.1 Macrobrachium rosenbergii
AGCACAGACAAGGCTCGCCGTGAATGCAGCAAAGGTGTGTCAGGAATTCGAGCGGAGGCAACCACGGCATATTGAAGAGATCAACGCTTGTCCTAGACTGAGAAAAGGAACTCGAGGAGGACCTTGAACATGTCACTCGACGACGTGGCGCACGTAAAGGACAGAGTAGAGAGAGAGAGAGAGAGAGAGAGAGAGAGAGAGAGAGAGAGAGAGAGAGAGAGAGAGAGAGAGAGAGAGAGAGAGAGAGAGAGAGAGAGAGAGAGGGCATAATACTTTTTTAGTAGGCATATTGCATCGACCCGAGGCAGAGGCATCTTGAACTTAGCAATATGTTTGTTTGTCTTGGTGGAAAAATAAGTCTTTCGGGGGACTTATATGAAAGAGAGTCCTAAAATAGTTTCTTTAGATTGCCTCAGGTTTTTTTTTATTTCAACGAAAAATTACGCATTCTTTATTCTACCTTAAGCATTTTTAGTCAAAAATTGCTCCGTAAACGAATTGAATACAGGCAACTGAATACTGATGAAATATTCAATATCTTGAAATAAAACGTGTTTTCAAAATTTACACTTAGGACAATTTTCAAATTTCAAACGATTCTTCAAAGGAGACATATATTATATGTATATATATATATTATATATATATATATATATATATATATATATATATATATATATATATATATATATATATATATATATACATATACACACGTATATATTATATATACATATAAATTACATATATATATATATATATATATATATATATATATATAAATATATACAATACATATATATATATATATACAGTATATATATACATATGTGTGTAAATATATATATATATATATATATATATATATATATATATATATATATATATATATATATATATATATATATATATATATATATACATATATATGTATATATATATATATATATATATATATATATATATATATATATATATATATATATATATATATATGCCTGTGTATGTGTATGTTTGTGTAACTACTACGTGAGTTACAACACAACATACCCAATCGAAGGGTAATTGTTGGTTATGGAGGCAAATATAGGTGTAATGCAACAAACTTGTCTTGTAATTACAACAAAAACGCAACAATTTCGATGCCCTGTGTTAGAAAGTTACACAAAGTACAACAATAATTACAACACAAATACCTGGCCCTTTATACCTCTGAAACGTAACTGTTCAAAACATTATGAAACGGAGGCAAAGAAAAATGTTAATCCAGAAAAATATTAATCCAAAAGCATTTGTAATAAGGCGTAGCTGGAACATGAATAGCTTGAACATTTAGCTTCTACAAAGGAAAAAGTATACAAAGAAATAAAAAAAAACAAAGAGCAGAAATAAAACAAAGGAGTGCCGTGCGACTAGCAATACAAACAGTAAAAAGCCACCTTCATTTCCACGTGCTGTTTACAGAAAGTATTTAACGTTTAACGCCTGTCCTAGAGCAAAAGCAAATAGCCAGGCATGTCCTCCAGAGAGCTCTCTCTCTCTCTCTCTCTCTCTCTCTCTCTCTCTATGTGTGTGTGTGTGTGTGTGTGTGTGTGTGTGTGTGTGTGTGTGTGGTGTGTGTGTGTGTATGAAGGCAGGTACAGAAACATTAAATGAAGTAAAAAAAAAAAAAAGGATAATATCGAGTAAAAGTTCACTGCATTTTAATGAATCGCTCGCGGGAATTCCTACAATATTTTGTTTTTAATTTGCTTTTTAACGGCATGCCTTTTCCCCTTACGAGGGAACGCCAATTCCCCTCAAAGGGGTTAGTTACATAACCTACTAACTCCCGTCTGTACGATGAAGATGCGTGTTTTGTGCCCTACGCACACGCACACACACACACACACACACACACACACACATATATATATATATATATATATATATATATATATATATATATATATATATAAATTATATACATATATATATATATATATGTATATATATATATATATATATATATATAAATTATATATATATATATATATATATATATATATATATATATATATATATATATATATATATATATATATATATATATATAATGTGTGTGTGTTTTTGTGTTGTAGACGGTGAAAATAACTTTTATTCTTAACCAGGCCAACAAAAAAGCTATTAACGGAGGTATAAAAAATTATCGGTAATTTCTGTCTGATAGAGCAGTGATTGGTCGATGAGATGTACCCTGAAAACCAGTCAGATAATTCCGATAATACCCATCAATCAAAATTTGCCCATGAGACAATTTCTTTTCATCATTTGAGAAGGAGGAAAATAGGTCTTCACAAAACTTGCTGATGAGAATGATTTTCACTCAACGATTATACCTTTCTATAAATAACCATTCATTATCTCTCCTTCAATCTTCACCATGGCTTCCTATAAGATTTTTTCTTTTTGTGTATGTCATTTCTTTATTAAATACATTCAGTATATGTTCTCTCTCTCCCCCTCTCTCTCTCTCTCTCTCTCTCTCTAATGCCCATATTCCTTCTTCTTTCATTTCCTTATCTGATATCATTCGCTGAAAGATTCCTTCTCTCTCTCTCTCTCTCTCTCTCTCTCTCTCTCTCTCTCTCTCTCTCTCTCTCTCTCTCTTCGTAGCCATTCTCTCTATTAAATACCATCTAACCTCCACTCCCCTAAATAATAGGCAGCCCTCCCCTCCTCCACCAATCCCCTCCCTTCCACCAGCTTCGTCGCAATTGAAGAGAAGAATAGAGCTAAATTTCGATGATTGCGGCTGACAGAAATGAAGATCCTCCAATAGTATTATTTGTTGACTGCTGCTTCTGTTCGACCCCTTATGGGCTAATACTTATTACAAACTCGAAAAGAAAAATATATATAAAAAAAAGACGAAGGGGAACAGGGACAATTTTCCCATTTACTTACAGAGAGAGAGAGAGAGAGAGAGAGAGAGAGAGAGAGAGAGAGAGAGAGAGAGAGAGAGAGAGAGAGTTTTCGCTGACTTTAGCACAAAATAAAATTGCTTACTTTGAAGGGGAGATTATCCATTGTAATTGAAAGGCAAAAATCAAATTGTTCATAAAATGAAAGTTTGCGAAAAAAAAATGAGTGGAGGGGCTTTTATGTTTGTATCTCAGCATGAAAAGAAAAAAATTGAAGCGTTTTAACAAATTCCTGTGTAGCAATCTCATTCTGATGTTATTTTTCTTTTATCTTGGGCCTGTTCGTAAAAGAGAGGTGTATGTGTGTGTGTGTGTGTGTATATATATATATATATATATATATATATGCCTTACATTAAATTTTAATTACACAGATTGTCACTAATAGTATGAATTATTTTAGTCTATAAATGAATACGAGCATATTCATATCCATGAGTGAATGGTATTTCACGTAAATTGCAATTACACCCTTCCATTAGTGTCCGATCCCTTTTCAACTGAACAATTATCTAAATTATCATAACGGTGACTATTCCCAACAAAAACTAACAGAAAAAAGGAAATGGAAAAAAATATAATCCTCCCGTCATAAGAAAGAACAAAGACCTCTGTCACATGAGACCTGTTTCTCCTGACGCAACAGGCATCATGGCACCAGTGGCTCTAGTAGGAGCCACGACTGACAAAACATCCCTGAAGACTTTGAAGAGAGGCGTGGGGTTCTCTCCTAAGGACCTCATATAGGTGATTCTTCCCTTCGCGACGTTTCCACTATGGATTCGCGGCTGCTTATCCCTAGTTCCAACAGTCTTTTCACAGCAAGAAAGACGCTTAATCCTTTAAATGCATTTAACTTGATTGTTACAGTCCCAGTAACGCAAGACCCTCTGCTCTAACCCTGAGTTAAACGCTCGGGGCTTAATTGTGGCATTCTCAGAAACGCAGGAATTCAGGATACTTTCAAGATCAAGACGAGGACCAAAGGGATACTCTTTCCGTGAACTGGCCAACAAGGACTCCTGCCTGAGGATGAGAGCGTGACAACAACACTTGTTTGTATTTAGCTGACAGATTAAGTGGTTTTTGTTTGCCCAGTATCAAGGATATAAACATTATTTAAAGAATAGTTTAGGAAAGGTCAACAGTGTAAGAGGTGTCTAAAGCAGGGTATTAATAGCGTTTGTTTCATTTGAATCTGAATAAATGATCTTAAAAAGTCAAATTATACATATTTCATGACATAAGATAAAATAGTGGCAATCTGAATTTTAATCTACATAATCTATGAAGTAATCTGTAAAGTTTACCTTTACAAATATATCACTTAAAATAACAGCCCCGCGAAAATTTACATGATGCACAAATCAAAATATTCCGACCAGTACAATACATGGTAGTTTTCAGTTAATTATTATTATTTAGAAAATGAACCCTATTCATATGCGACAAGCCCATAGGGGCCACTGACTTGAAATTCAAGCTTCCAAAGACTATGGTGTTCGTTAGGAAGAAGTAAGAGGATGTAAAGGGAAATACAGAAAGAAGAGATCTCACTTGCTAAAACAGAATAAAATACATTAACAAATTAATAAACAGATAAAATACATTAAAATGCAGCGAGAATAGCATTAGGGTAGGAATGCACTGCATCCTCGCTGAACTTGTGAAGTTCCAATTGCACAACCTCCTCAGGAATAATGACCTCTGGAACTGAGAATACAGAAATTCATTTCTCGCTATAATGTGGTTCGGATTCCACAATAAGCTGTAAGTCCCGTTGCTAGGTGACCAATTGGTTCTTAGCCACGTAAAATAAGTCTAATCCTTCGGGCCAGCCCTAGGAGAGCTATTAATCAGCTCAGTGGTCTGGTAAAACTAAGGTATACTTAATTCTACAGCTAGGCACATTTACAGCATAAGAACAAAGGATAAAGAGGCGTGGATCTTAGAGTAGTTTTTGGCTCACAGCTGAAGGAAACAAGAAATAAATAACAATAAAAAAAAGAAAAATTAAAAGGAAGGAGGAACAACAGGCTTAACGAAGAAGGGAATTCCTAAGCTTGGAAGAAGCAAGAAAGAAAGAGCCAATGAACCGTGTCATCAGGAGCGCTGCACAAGTGTTACTCATCAGCACGTCGATCGGAGTCAGCCAAACGCACTAAAGGCATTAGAATAGCGATGCTCCAAACAATGCCCTGAAATCGGCTTAACACAAGATCGCGTTCTCATGTGCATTAAACAATGGAGAGAGAGAGAGAGAGAGAGAGAGAGAGAGAGAGAGAGAGAGAGACCAGTGAACCAGGTTGGCGCTCCTTTAATGTAAAGTGTAATCTCCATTAAAGCACTGTTGGTCGCCTTTCAACAGCGCTATAAATATACGTGTCAGAGAGAGAAAGAAAGGGGGGTGGGGGAGTAGAGGGGTGGGGAAGGGGGTGTCGCCAGTCCTTATCCGTATGATCTCTTACTTTGAACCAGGAACTAATATTTAGCAAACAAGATTTCCACGACAACTTACTGTTGTTGTTATTATTATTATTATTATTATTATTATTATTATTATTATTATTATTCTTTGTCATATGATACCATTTCATTTAAGCATTACTATTTTATAAATGATCATGGAATGGAATTTTTTTCACTACCTATTCAAACCCATGAATTAAAAAACGAAGGAAATAGATTCATAATAACCCTTTATCTTTATGTAACTTAGACGAGTAAGATTGCGCGCGCGCATACACACACACACACACACACACACACACGCTAGCACACATGGCAATCATCTGTCACATGAACTTAAATAAAACACTGCTCAGTTGACCATCTGCATCACCTCCCAAAACGGACTCGTTGCTTGTCTGTGAATTAATAATAATACTAACAGTAATAATATATTTCTTCAGGAATAATATTTCTTTTATTACCATAAAACGACAGTAATAAACATTACTATTAGTAGTAGCAGCTGCAAAAGTAGTTAAAATAGTATCGCTAAAGCACACCA
The DNA here is from genome assembly GCF_040412425.1 of Macrobrachium rosenbergii. Classification (NCBI taxonomy): domain Eukaryota; kingdom Metazoa; phylum Arthropoda; class Malacostraca; order Decapoda; family Palaemonidae; genus Macrobrachium; species Macrobrachium rosenbergii. The sequence continues at coordinate 15,158,529 of NC_089750.1, forward strand.
GCAGCGACATGTTGTTATCATTATTAATACAAAATAGCTGCACAGATTTATTATTATTATTATTATTATTATTATTATTATTATTATTATTACAAAACGTCGTCACGGAAATCGCAAGGATAAACAATGGAAACAAATCCGTAGCAAGAGCGAGGCGCTGAAACCTTTTACAGCCAGATGCCTAAATAGGACACCAATGTAAACAGACCGACATCGAAGCGCCGTCTGTTCAGGACTTCGTATAATACAGTGTAAGCGCAGAAGGAACCGCTTCAAGCCAAGCAGGATTAGCAGGAGAGAGAGAGAGAGAGAGAGAGAGAGAGAGAGAGAGAGAGAGAGAGAGAGCAGGAGCGGCAGCAGGATATGAAATGAGGATTAGTGGTAACCCAATCCTCCGTTCGCCTTGTGTAAGAAAGAGTCGGTCACCATCATCTGAGTCCCTGTCTGGTTTTCTCTCGCCATCGCGCGCTCTCTCTCTCTCTCTCTCCCCTCTTTGCCAACATCTAAACCCCTCTTATCCTGTTAAGAGCTCTCTCTCTCTCTCTCTCTCTCTCTCTCTCTCTCTCTCTCTCTCTCTCTCTGTATGCTTGATAAAGATAATTTATTCTTCGTTTTCGTCCCTCGCATTCACTCGGACTTCAAAGTTCTAATGGAATTCTTCTACGCTCGTTTTCATTTTCATCCCTTTTCACTTTCTCCCCTTTTCACTTTCGCCCCTTTTCACTTTCGTCCCTCTGACCAATACGATGAATTATGCGAACTGACGTCTACTTTCTCCCTGGCAAGATCGCAGTAATTCCCTTCTGAAATAAATACTCGGGCTAGCGCATATGGATATTCTTTGCCATGAAGATATCACATCATTTTTCACTGGTGTTTTACCACCGACGTTTTCGAGAGGAAAGTCACTCACTCCATCCGAATGTCTTCGCTAAATAAAAATAAGACATCCCAATATATAAAATAAACAAAATCGATGTGCAGATGCGCAAAATTAGTAAAAGAGATATGTTACCGTCCACGTAACTCCATCTGTATGAAAAGTTGGCTCTTTTTCAGTCAGAAATGACCATTGTGTTGGTGACGATAATTAACAGCTGAAAATAAATCTCTTTTATGGAGACTGATGAGTCTGGGTGGTCATTTTACTGAGTTAAAAGTTAATTTCGGTACTAGGAAATCTTTGTAAAAGTATAAAAGGCATACTATTTCGATGATAATCAGGATTTCTAATTTTTCACTATTAATTCCATTTCGTTCTTTATCTCAGAAAACTCTGAAGATGCTGTGGTAATACATAATATCTGAAACAATCAATTAATGACCAAATTAACCCAAAAGTAACCAGAATAACTTAACATACATCCATTCAAGCTTTAAAGATACGACGGTAATCTGAGTTGAGATGTGTGGGAAATTCCCGCATACGATAAAATAAACTCATGCAACTGCACATCTCATGCTACGCATGTTTTTCTTCGCCTGATTACGGACTCCTGAACACCACGGGAGGGAGTGATGATTATGAGCTAATTCTAGGGAATAAGGATGCAAATGAGAGCGCGAGAGAGGCGGGTGTTCGAAGGAATAACAGGGTGCATGGAAGAAAGTGTTTGCAGGATATCTTATTAACTAGTTGGCTATCCTTCGTGAGAGTGAATGGGTGGCAGTACAAGGGAATAGGAATGCAGGAGTGGTGTGGGCTCGAGGATATGAATGTAAGACATAATAGGGTACTTATTACTTTATTGAGGCCTTTCGTTTTAGACTAAGATATTGTTTTCTTGTTCTTTCTTTTTCTTCTCTATCCTACTCACCCGTGGGACTTGCAAAAGTAGACTGACATCCAGGTTAAAAATACCCATTTAACAATATAGATCAAAAGAGGTTTACTAGATTAAAGGAAATGTGGCCATCATAGTCTTTTCCTTATCTTATTAACTACTTAGCTGGCCTTCAAAAGTGGATGGTGAGAAGTATATACAATAGGGCAAGGGGACTGGAATATAAAAAGGGTTCAGGTGGGTGGTAATGCTGGAGGGTGTAAGTACAAGAGATACTTGGGTGAGGATCACATCGTCAAGGCTTTCTTCTTCAACTGTGATATGACGGTATACATACAATTTCTTCACTTATTCTGCTTCCCTATCCGCGACCCACAAGGGTCAACTAAAATCCCCAGATACCCATGTAATTGCATGGGTCAAGAGTGGCTTACTGGCTTACTAAGTTTAAAGTAAATGCGTTCTTTTCAGTCTTTCCCTTGTCCAGGGTCAAAAGCAAAGTTCTCGGTTTTGAGACTAGAAAGCTACCACTGTAACCTGATGAACAGAGAGAGAGAGAGAGAGAGAGAGAGAGAGAGAGAGAGAGAGAGAGAGAGAGAGAGAGAGAGAGAGAGAGAGAGATCTATTATGGCTATAATAAAAAAAACAATAATCGACAGCAAACTGTTTCTAGGTGAGTGCAATGATATTGAAAATTTCAAATGAAGAATTCTACGTGAATCAAGCGGCAATTTAGTGGAGGAAAAAGCGACAGAGACTGAAAAATGGATTTGCAGAAAAATATGAAGCATGGATAGATGAGAGTAATAAGCAAGGATGAAAATACAAGGAGAAAAATGCATTATGTTAACACACCTGACATGGACGAAAATTGCTCCGAGATGGTTTCTGAATCGAAAACACGAACCGTGTAAATTAGATAAAGGAAGAACGATTAAATGTTGGATGACACATAAAAAAAATGACCTTACGGAAAACTTCCTAGGTCAACATAATCTTCATAAAAACAGGAATTTTAATTAAATTTTCAACGTCAACACGCAAACATTAAAAAATGAGCCAACTTCTTCCGTCGTATATTTATAGTGAAAGGTCGAGGTTGTTGACAGAGAAAAGAAAAAGTTCCGCATGTTACCTTGCCATAGAGATTAGCGAGTGATTTACGTGAAAAAATATACGGGGAAGTGAGTTTTTTACTTATTTTTTCCGACCTGTCTGGATCACGTAATTTTATACGTTAGTGATAAAAATAAATTATTACTATCATTATTCACAAAGACTAATAGTATATACGTAGTAAGTAGATAATGAATTTACTAAGCAATCTTGCGCAAAATCAGAAGCTTACAAGAATTAAAAAAAATAGAAAACGAAAATATACGCCGACCAATATCGACATGATCATTAAAGTATATGTTTCTCATTATAATCGGACGTTCGTTTAGACAAAACGAGATGTGTTTGTGCTACACAATGGCCCTGCTGGCGGCAAATTACTATTCGAACTTTTACCTCTAATATGACTTTGACCTTGACTCGTGGAACAACATACAAAATGATCAATACCTTTCACACACGCACATGAAATATATGAAGTTTCGAAGTCTTTATATTAAAAAAAATGATTATAGTTGTTAAAATATACTAATTTTTTTTTTTTTTGACAAATGGGCATATGAGGAGACAAACAGACACATAGTCCGACAGAACTATCACAAGACGGTACTAAGTACTAAATTGCGGTAAGTACTCATGACCATGAAACTGACCACACATTCCCTTTTCTTCTCCAGACCTTACAATCTTGACTTTCCTTTATTTAAAATCTGAGACTGACTTTCTGTCCCTTTGTCTTTGTTACTGATTCCTTTCCATAGTTTCCCCTTTAACTTTTACTCCGAGTAATATCAAAATCTCATAATCAAACGAGTCACTAAAATTCATAAACAAATCGACAGTGATGTGTTTATAAGAATATTCTAAAACAATATACAAAAAAAGAGCTTTCTCAAGAACCTGCTCAGTTCTCCTCTTCAACTGAGCAGGTTTCCGAAAGCTCTCTTTTGTACATTTTTTAAAACACTACTCTCACAAACACATCACTCTGGATTTGCTCCCCCAAACCAAGTATTTTCCCGTTTTAATCCTAATCCTTGCTACTTGCATCCCTTTTCTCCTCTTTCACTCATCTCGTCATATTTGTATTTCTATCTTGGGTTTCTTTCTATATCATTCACGTATGCTTAATATCACCGTCCACTTCCGTCTTTGCTTTAATATCGGTTTCTTACTCCTAATTTCAAGATTTCCCTTTCCCCTGCTTATCTGCATTATACCCACGTACTTGCCATTATCCCTGATACCCAATTCTCGCACGGAAGCTGCCTTTCCCTTGTTATTTGTGGCTGTCCCCGCACCTACAGCTCGGATAAGATAGTGGTGCTTGCATCAAAGGGAGTTCCTTTGATCAGACTTAGCCGCTGATTAACCGTCTGACCGCTCTCAATGAAATCTTGGGACGGGATCTAGCGTGATTCTGGATCTGTCATATGCTGCACCTATCATCTGATACCTGCAGTGCAGGAAAGACGACAGAGTCATGTGAACTGGTGTTTGCAGGGTTAGGGACTCCGCGTATGAATGCAAGTATGTATGAAATAATGTATGTATGTATGTATGTATATATATATATATATATATATATATATATATATATATATATATATATATATATATATATATATGTACAGTACCTTTTGATCAATAATATATTGAATATATTTAGGTATGAATGAAAATTATCTTGCATGTACACGTCTCATACCTTTTCGGTTTGAATGAGGAGTAGGTTGGTATCTAGATTCAATCCTATTTTTAGGCAAATAATATCATTTTCTGAGAATAGCTTGCAGGTATGTGTGTGTGTGTGTGTGTGTGTGTGTGTGTGTGTATGTGTGTGTGTGTATATATATATATATATATATATATATATATATATATATATATATATATATATATATATATATATATATATATATACATATCTATATATATATCATATATATATATATATATATATATATATATATATATATATATATATATATATATATATATATATATATATGTATATTTATGGTTCCTCCGGACAAGAATTTTCGAGAATCACACTGTGAATTTGGGGCACGGGCCCAACCCATCAAATTCAAGTGAGTGTCCGGATCTAGACCTTAATCTGACTAGAAGGAACTGACTCGCCTTTCCCTCGATTGAGTGCCGCCAAGTTAGCGATTCCTGAGCTCGAGTTAAAGTTGGATAGTGTACAGTGACAATGACGATGGAAGAAGACCCATCCTCGGCTTCTGTAAATTTTTTTTAATGCTCACAAACCAACTGCATTCTAATATCAACTTCACAGCAGCTAAGGGTATGTTGATATGATTAGAAATGGCGATTACTTACAGCCTGCACGACTGACAGTAAGGGAAAGATGCACTGATAATGCTGAGTGTGCTGTTCTTACACGAGTGGAAATTCTCAATAGGCTAAACGTTCCAATTGCATTTTTCTAGAAACTTTAAGCTTGCAATGAAAGATACATCGTCGGGTGTACGAGATCAACTTGGTTTGACGGTCTGACCAAGAAGAAAAACTAAATTTGCGTCAAATGAAACTGAAGAAAAATGCGTATCCCAAACAAAAGAATGAATTTCTTAAAAATAACAATAAAAAAACGCTAGAGCTTTACTTTCACATACTGCCAGGCAAACAGAACAAACTAAAACCAACCAGGTATAGGAAAATTATTTAATAACGATAAAGCGTCTTAACAAGCAGGGACGCTCACTCCATTCACGGCTGATAAAATCCTAATGCAATACAACATTCTCCTCGAGTCTAAGGTTGCCTTAAAACCCTCTGAATGTCTTTTGGGCAACATGAAACAACAGCAGGCAGACACCACACAGAAGAGAGGGCACAAAGATATCATGTGACTCCAGGTCGAACGTTTTATTCCCCCCCACAACTCTTTGGGAAAACAACACCTTTTATAAACTTCAGAAATAAAGGTGAAGCCACCACCGGACGGCGCCTGCTGCAGGGAGAACGAATATTGCACCTCCAGTTCGTGCATGGATAACAGGTACACGAGAAGGGGTGATAAAAAAAAAAAGGTAAGGAAAAAAGGTAAGTGATCCTGCAACCACAGAGAGCTTTCAAATGGGAGATTTATATCACGCAATAATATGCATATGCAGGTGTGTGTACCGATAAACATGCCTCACTGCATATACGCGCACGCATACGTAATCACACAAACAAACAAACAACACACACATATATATATATGAGAGAGAGAGAGAGAGAGAGAGAGAGAGAGAGAGAGAGAGAGAGAGAGAGAGAGAGAGAGTAAACACTTGCTTCAAGCACATACGCTTTCATATAACTCCGTGTTCCGTGTATGTATACAAGAGAGAGAGAGAGAGAGAGAGAGAGAGAGAGAGAGAGAGAGAGAGCACTGCCAAAGACAACAAAAATAACGTGGGAACAGAAGATGGGTGACTTTAGATGGATTATCCTCTTGAAGATTTCGACGACAAGGAGGAGGCGATAGAGAGAAGACAAGGGGAAGGGGATGAGAATCAGAATCAGGAGGTAGAGATGGAGGGCGAGGGGGTGAGGGAGGGGGAGGGGAGGGGAGGGGGAGGGGATGAGGAGAAGAAAAGGATGAGGGGGAGGACGAGGAAGGAAGGATGAAAGTGCAGAGGACGCATCACAGGAGGAGGAGGAGCAGGAGATGGTGGAGGACTGCCACACTACTCAGCGCCGGCCTGGGAAGGCACCATTTGGTCCTGGCTTTAATCGGCTTATGGACCCCAAAAATGGCATAACAATCAGCTTATTCCCTCGTTAATGAAATGCAGGTCGCCTTGCCTCCTCCAACTCCATCAGAAACTTGGTCCCCGAGTTCTGGCAGGAATAACGCGGTGCAGCCTTTCTCAGACTTCCTCGTCCTCCCCCCCGAAAAGGATTTGCGATGATTATGAGTCGTCCCTTTCGAAAGTCTTTGCGTTCCCCCACCCCCACACACAAAAAAGGAGGACTTTGCGCCAAGATTCGACGACGACGCTCGACCTGTCCCTCAAGACTCGACACAATGGGGAAATTCTTTGGTTAGCTGCAAGAACGCTAACTATAGCAGTTTTTTTTTTCTAGTGAAAATCTTAGCTGTTGTATGGAGTTCCCTGGTTTACGTTGATTTCATAGTGTACATCTGGTTTATTTTTCGAGATTTAATTTTTTCATAACTGAACTGTTACGACATTTCAGCTCGTTTAAGGAACTTCCTTGCGAATGAGTATTATGCTCAAATGATGTACATTTGTTGCTCACCTAAGAAGCACAAAACGTACACCAAATTTCTCATTAATTTTAGTTTCCAAGATCTTATTGGTGCACAGTAAGACAGTTGGCCAACTTATCATAGAGTCATCAGAAGATGCACCAAAGGCAAGGCTGGAATTAATCATGTCATCATTTCGTCATCAGAACCAAAGGGGAGAGTCATCACGTCATCAAAAGCAGAGATGGGGGCATTCGCTACACAAAGGACAACGCGGCGTGCCACTGGGCAATAACCATATTTCAGACCCATTGTACAAGTTGTATTAAATATCAAATTGAATTTGGTTAAAGTAACTAAAATTCAAATACCTGACTTTCCAAACACTTGCTCTGAGAGAGAGAGAGAGAGAGAGAGAGAGAGAGAGAGAGAGAGAGAGAGAGAGAGAGAGAAGAGCAAATGTTTGTAAAGTCAGGTATTTGAATTTTAGTTACTTTAACTAAAGTAATATATATACACACACACATATATATAAATATATTATATATATATATATATATATATATATATATATATATATATATATATATATATATATATATATATATATATACATATTTACATATGTCTAAAATTAGTAGCATCTTCAACAATGAATCGACATACAAAACCAGAATTTATAGGATCTAAAATAAATATGATACCTAAGAAAGGATTTGTAGACTGTCGTCTTTCCAGTATAAAATGAAAAGTCTGGCAACTGACAACGAAATTTTCAATTTAACACAACATACACAAATAATAAGCTACTGCTTTAAGACATCTTTTGTTACATATTTGTTAAAATATTCTAGACGCATAGGAACAAAGACTAATCAGTGGAAAAGAAAATTGCAGTTGAACAATATTCGGTATGACTAATCAGTAGGCTGATGTAGCATTTAAAACAAACATTTAGGCTCTGAAATATATTATCTTACTTCACACATTTTGATGAAATAACTTTGGTCACTTCTTTTTTATGAGGTTTGTAAACAAGAATCTTCCGTGGATTTAGGGTCTGGAATTCACGTAAATTCTGAAGAAATGGCTGATATAACCTGGACGTTTGTGTGAGTAGGAGTCTGACTCCACTGACTTTCGGGTGTCATTGTGACCCAGTGCCGATTACTTACACTCCAAAATTAGGCTTACATATTTTCAATGAAGTGGGTTTTTTCGGGGGGAGGGTGGAGGACGAAGCTGCTAGCCTAATACATATATCCATTTTTATTTGAAGCTTGATAAGATCAGCTGGTGTCACTAGTAATTCAAAAAATTTTTAAATCATTTAGGATTCAAGGAAACAGAGTTGTGAACGTGACTTGACCACTGAACAAAAACAATAATCAAGACAGGAACCCAAAGAACAACTGTAATTCCAAGCAAATGAGCCACATGTTTTTTCCTGCTCGAAAAAGGTGAAAAAAAAAAGGTTTAACCTCTCCTCGACAACGTGTCATTCTCGGAATCGAGCGACCAACTAAGAGCTTGTCCAAAATAAACAGTCTGAGAACGGTGTCTGCGAACTTTTTACGTAACCGCAGCATGTGTGTCTGATGACTTCAGTTGCTCGGATGCTTGTTATCTTGCACGAGAGGAGAACAAACATACCTAAGAGTGTTGTTCAATTTGCCTGATGAGGAGCTAATGGCATCTCCGGTTACTAAAGCACTTTCTCAGGGAAGAGGAGCTATGATTTTCTATTAAATGTGGAGGTTGATAGGAAGGGCAAACTCATGTTTCAATCTATCCTCAGCACCACAGAGAAAGAAAAGGACGAGAAAGAATAAGTGAAGCCTAGCAATTTTTGTTAAAGTCTGACAGGACGGTAGTTTAATACCTTAATCTCTATCCCAAGCTCAATGGAAATAGGAAAGGCAATGGGAAAGGAGAAGTGGTTACAGAAAACACTAAAAAAAAAACCCGATGTATAATTCTATATGATAAAAGCGATCAATGACTTTAAATCTGGAAAGATTTAAAGGTTAATTAGGCATCATTATGATGCCTAATTAACCTTGATTAAGGCCGAAAGGAGCAAAACTCTTCTTAGACAAAATAGCATTAGCGACAAGCTAAGATAAGAGAAATTAGTTTCTTTATGTGAACGTCAGCGATTTTATATAATCAGGCTTTTCGCAAATTAAATGAAAATAAAGTCAACGTAATAATAATTACAGTAAGAAAATAATTATGATTACCAGTTTAAACTGCAACAGTTACTTGACACTGAACAAATATAGATTACAACTGAAATTAATTTCCCAATAACAGTCACTTCCAACTATAAAAACAACTGATTTGTTTACCAAAATATATATAAAACACATTTTTCAGTCTTGTCTGAAATCAGGCCCAGACAGGAACACAATCAGAACCCACCGACGCAAACAAGAATTAGAGAGACATCTAAGTTTCTCTTTCACAATTTACTCAACTTTGATGCAGTCGAGAATAATTAAAGTGACGGGTCTCGCCAAAACACGGGGCTTTCTACAAAGTTGAAATAAAAATACGGGTTGCCATTTAGAAAAGTTAATTGGTCTTCCGCATAACAATATCTTAATTATGTAACGGCGAGACAAAGTTACACGCTCCCGTCCTGTAACTATCAAAGAAATAAAAAATGTAAAAAAAACAACTCGCAGTTCGTCCAGCTTAAAATAATGACAGGCTGAGCCATGTGACGTGGTTGTATGAATAACAGTGGACGGCGAAGTGGGTATCACATTTTCTGAGATGAAAACAGCTGCTCTTTCTATGTGTGTGTTTCTCTCTCGCCAATTTAGGTTGACTCTGACAGCCTTTTGTTTCTTCTTTCCCACTGTCTCTTTCTTATAAAAAAAGAAGCCTCTTTATCTATCCTAGGTATACTCTAAATCGGCTCGCTCTCTCTTCATCTCTCGCTCATTTGTTTACAAAAAGATCTTTGCCTCTTTCTGGTTCTCACTGTTTCTCTTTCACTTTTTTCTCTCTCTCTTAGATTGGGTTTATCTCCATCAGATTCTAACCACTCTCTCTCTCTCTCTCTCTCTCTCTCTCTCTCTCTCTCTCTCTCTCTCTCTCTCTCTCTCTCTCTCTCACACACACACACAAAATACAAGTCATCCATTTCATACAATTCACTTCTCAGGACAGCTACACAGAATAGCCACCATGTGTCTAAAATCCAAAGGTAGGTCTCCTCGCTGCACGCCCACGAACACCCACCTCACACACAACCACACACCCACAAACACACACACATACACACACACAGGCTGTATCTCTCCTAAGGTTATATATCCGGTACAGAGAAGCTCAGGAAATTAACGGGTAATAGCAATATCCGTTCCTATCTATAGTGGGGGGAAGAAGAAAGTCGGGCTCGGGCAATGCTCCGGCCACCTGCCAACACCATACCAAAATCCTTTATGGAATACTGGCACAAGGGGTGAACACGCGCGCCTCGTTTCTCCTCCCTTCATTGTATGCATTTCCTCCCCATCTCATCGGTTTCGTCTTCCCTCGACTTGATTCTCGCGTGTGGGAAATCTCCGTAGAGTATATATATATATTTCGTGGGATGAGGAACAGTGTGTCTTGATGGGCGTCTCGATTTTCTTGATTCTGTTCTCCTCTTCGTTCGATCTCGTTCATTTGGTTCGTGTTGGTATTTACAGGTGACGGTTTCGTTACAGTCTTCCTATTTTATTTTATCAATTGGTAATGTTTTCAGTAGTGGGACCACGAAAGATTTTCAGTGAGGAATGCCATCATTATATCATATCGTTTTAAGATGATTTAGGCAACCGAACTATTATTTCTAATATACTCGTATATATATATATATATATATATATATATATATATATATATATATATATATATATATATATATATATACATATATTTATGTACTTGAGAGAGAGAGAGAGAGAGAGAGAGAGAGAGAGAGAGAGAGAGAGAGAGAGAGAGAGAGAGAGAGAGAGAGAGAGAGAATTTCGACTTGAACCACCACTGGAATCCAGCAGGAATCCTTCCAGCGACGAGAGAAAGTAGCCTAAATGCAGTCAAATATCCTCTTGAATAACCCATTTAAGACGTTAATCGAACGGGGCGTTGATTGGCTAATAACTCATCTCCTGAGCAGACACTCTCTCGTCAGCTCCCACCGGCTTAACATTTTATTTTTACTTTTGGAATTGGGGCTGAAATTCCCACTCGTAATTACACTGCCTTTTGGTTCCACCTTTCTTTTTACTTTCTTTGTTGGATTCAGATGGTCGAATATCTAGCCGAGACAAGGTCTAATTTAGGTTTTTATAATCTCGCTAATTTTCATAGGCATTATCCTTAGCAAAGGAAATAGTTTCATTTTTGCGACAATATATTAGCCAGTCATTTAGGAGACACATCTCGAAGATGCTAGTATTATCCTGTACGAAATTTTACATTTAGCAAATCATTTCTTTTTTCTGTAACTTTTAGGATAACAAAATTCTCGATTTTATTTCTCCCTTTCAATATTTTTATTCCTTTTCTACACTGACTGAAATTTTTATTCATAACCCATATGAAATTCGAAAATGAAAAAAAAAAAAAATAATAAAGAAAGTAGGCAAGGAATACATGAAGGAACGACGCATCCTGCTACAAGCCCCAGAAGAGTTCAATATCATCCTTCCTTCTTATTACCAGCTAAAATTTCAATGGCGTCGCCTTCGACATTCATTTCAGCAGTGTGAATCTCATCCCACCACTCAATTCTGTCGCAGATTAACTGCACAAGCTACTCTGCAATGGAATCCAATCCCTTTACAGCTCTCTCTCTCTCTCTCTCTCTCTTTGGAGTTCGGCGGTAGGGCTTCCAGAACAATCGTCCGACATTTCTCAAGAGATTCTCTCGGCATCTCTTTATCTTACTTTCATTTCTCCGTTCTCTGCCTCTCCCCCTATCTCATTCTCTCTTTCTCTCTTGTGGAGTTCGAAGGTGGGGCCTCAAGAGCTGTTTAACATTTCTCAAGAGATTCTCACGCCATTTCTTTACCTCTCTCTCTCTCTCTCTCTCTCTCTCTCTCTCTCTCTCTCTCTCTCTCTCTCTCTCTCTCTCTCGTTCTTTTCTTAACTCTATCTACACCTCTCCCCTCAATCCCACCTCTTTCTAATTAAGCATCTGACCCTATTCCAATTTTCTCCAGTCGACTTGATCATCACTTCAAATTTTTCTTACTCTGGAATAAGAAAAATAATATTCTATGAGTCTAAAGGACCTTACCAAATAAGAAATGCTCCCACACTTCAAAGATGACACTCCAGGAACGTTGGATTTCCATTTTTTCTATATCCTTTCAACCGGCATAATATGAAAAAAAAAAATCAATTAACATTAGCGCTCCAATCTCTGTGAGCGGATGCGGGCTCTTATCAAGGATCATCACGTCTCCTGCAAATGACTGTGAAATGGACTAGGATGCAGGCAGTTGCTTGGGTGTAATGGAGACATGAATTTAGGATCTTCTTAGGATTTTACATATCCTACGATAATCGGGGTTAATAATGTAATGACTTGATTTTTCCGTAATTGACTGCTTTCCAAATTAGGCTGCGAAAGGTAACTGCCGTTCTTTCATCGATTAAACTTTACAGTAATAAGGGTAACAGACGTGCATACTTCACAAAGTTGGTTCTAAAATTTCCAAACGGACAGGATAAATCAGCCTTTTCTACCGTCTCATACAAGAAGAAATTCATCACCCAATTCTTGGAGTTTATGCGTAAACTTCAACTTGTAACTAGCACGATATGAAAGGAATGTTCCGTTACCTTTCTTGCAGCATCGAACTCGTATACCAAAAAAGAGATGCAGTGAATTATATACTTCCGTAGGACCAGAATAACTGAACGCATTCTTGTGACCACCGAAACAGGTACTGACCAGACCCTACTTTGGTTAACTTTCATGACCAAACGACTAGCAGTATAAAAGGCGTGTTATATTGTCGGCATAAACACGCACACGCTGCAATTGACACACAAACACACACACACACACACACACACACACACACACACACACACACACACATATATATATATATATATATATATATATATATATATATATATATATATATATATATATATATAATGTATATATATGTGTGTGTGTGTGTGTGCGTGCGTGTTTGTGTACATTTGCGAAACGGCTAACGCTGTAAAAGTTTATTTCTCGAAGGGTTCATCCCCGATTCAGAAGTTAAAAATATGTAAGTTGCACTGAACGTTATGTTGATTATTCTCAGTAACCACCCGATATCAGTGGAAACTTGTAACAGTGTCGCCAGCTCCATGCCCTACTGCATCATTTCTGCGACCCACCACATCTACTGAGTACCAAGTATATAATTCACTGTTTATTCATCCTCCTCCTTACCGCATCGTTGTTTCCCCGGACGATACATAATTTCCTTTTTATGTCATTTCTTATGATTTCCTCTATGAAAGAAGAAAATGTTAAAAATATTTTGAATCGTTATTTTTAATTTTTCATTAAGTTATAACTTGTACCTGAGGTTCTTCATGTCTCAATTGACAGTTATCAATTTGGTTTATGAAGTGTAGGAACTTCATGCTGCCTATTTATCTTTATTTCTTTAGAGAAATCTCAGAGGAGGAACAAAGAAGTCACCAGGACTTAGGCCTATGGTAGGTTCTCTTGTCGTTTACAAATTGATACGAAATCCAACCAGAGGAATATTTTTTTACGGTTCTTTAACACTTGCATTTCAGTTAAAATGTCCACGTAAATAACAACCAAATGTCCATTCCAACCTGTCAAGGGCATTATCATTCTATTCTTCCCACCGCTCAGCCTCATACTTCACAACCAAACGTTCATTTCATTCTGTCAAGAGCGTTTTACCATTCCATTTTTTGTCCTGACAACTCCTGTTTCTGCTCTAGCACACAGCACTACTACATCCGGCTCCCTTCCTCTAACAAGCTGCTGTCTCTTTCAGGGCCTTTTGTGCCCCGAGCTGCTTCTTCCTCTCCATAAATGACCTCTTTTCAAATCTCTTCCTCCTAACAAACTCTCATCTTTTTTCTCGTCTAATCCTTCTAACGACTTTTCGCTCTTTGTGCGTCTACACCTTCGACCTTCAAATTCGTTTAACGAATAAAACCGTATTCTCGGCTTAGGCGAGAAATATTCTGTATGGTAAAATTCACTGAAACCTTACTTAACTGTACGCAGATCTTCAAAAATACTTAAAAGCGTTAAAATTCAGCCGTCAATTGTCTACTATCTGTAATAATCGTGAGTAAAACAACGGGATAGGTAAAAATTCTTCTCTTGATTTACTTTATGGTTCTACCAAAATACATTTAATCCTAAGAAATCAATGAGTTTTATATCACAAATATTCTAGTCTAAAAATGTATTTTGTCTTATTTTCAACATTTGAGCAAACACGCACACACATACAAACACAGACACAGACACACACATATATATATGTGTGTGTGTGTGTATGTATATATAAATATTAATATATATATATATATATATATATATATATATATTAATATATATATATATATATATATGTGTGTGTGTGTGTGTGTGTGTGTGTGTGTGCGTGTGTTTAATGGGTGCGTGTATAGAACACAATGATATACAGAAATTCAAGAGCATATGTATATTTTCACATGCGCATCACATCTTTTCAGTACTGTTTATGTCGCAATACCCCTGTTTTCACGTGGAAGTGAACTAAATGTTAACACCAACGGGTAAATAAAAGAAAAGAACGAAAAACATGAATCAGCCTCATACATTTTTCATGACGTCCATTGCAAATTAATGGCAATAAGCACAGCATGAATTTCAGATTGATTACCCTCATTAATTTGGCATGACTACAGATATGTACCAGCAAGTTTAGATATGATGAGCATGTACCAGTGATTTGGGTGTAAAATGACATTCGTTTTTATAAGAGACATAGATTTAAACGTAAAAAAACATACAAATATTCACGGGCACGCATACTCTATATAGGTGTAAAATGACATTCGTTTTTATAAGAGACATAGATTTAAACGTAAAAAAATATATAAATTTTCATATATATATATATATATACATATATATGTATATAAATATATATATATATATATATATATATATATATATATATATATATATATATATATATATATATATATATATATATATATATATATATATATATTTACATATTTACCGTGAATACTTTATATAACTAAAAATGCATCTCAACGATCACACACTATTTTGTACAACTATTCACATCAATAAATACCCTTCAATAAGGTTTCCGAATTCGCTGGAATTCACTATTCATCGAACAGAATTTTGATAATTTTAAATACGAAGACGGTGCACCAGAACACTCAGTTGGTAACCTGCAACTATTATAAGAATAAAAAAAAAGAGGTATATTGTTCCAGGCTATCTATCCTTTTATGTTCGAAAAGGACAAAAAGACTTTTCACTTTGTAAAGAAAATGAACACTGGAAGTCATCTGTCTAGCTCATCACTCCCAGACATACTGTGCTTCACGTCTCCTTTATTCGAGTCGACTATTTAAATGCCCGAACCTGAAGCCGCGAAAGGAAAGAAAACAACCAGAAGTATGAATCTGCGAGTGAAAACAATACCGCTAAAGAAAAAAGGTAAAAAGAACATGAAAAAAAGATACAGTAATATGTGACTACATTTGTTTATTTTGGAGCCAACTGGCAGAAATGACAAAACAATGAAACACTAAGAAACAGAGAATCCGAGACAGAATTGCATTTCACTTATCAATATTCTAAATCATGTCTAAAAGTAACCAACGTTAGCTTGACCGCTTTTCCACGCTTTACATCATAAAACAATTATATTAGAAGCTTCTGAGATCATTTTACAACAGATAACTTACTCGACGCTTCATGCTACCTTTAGAATATTAAAAATTATCACTTGAGAAGACTGAGTAAAGGAAATATCATCGTCTAAAAATAAATATAATATTGTCTCTTGCCAGAAGCAATTCACCGACTTTTCTGGAGGCTCAACAAAACTTTATCTGAAAACCGACCTAGATTTTTTGTATCTTTTTTACTAATGGGTAAACCATTCGTTGGTCTATTTATAAAGCTTTCGAGTATTCCTTTCAAAAAGCAATCCTGGAAAATGACTGGTGCAATTTCCACCCATTGTATTACAGGCAAAATGTTCATCCCTCTCTCTCCTCTAGCACAGTTATGCAGATCAGTAATTAAATTTAATAGCACAAGTTTTTGTATATGTAAATACCAGTAATCATCATCAACTTCCAAAC